>NW_017673830.1:109034-118341 GCF_001879085.1 Nicotiana attenuata
GTACGGTGGGAGGATGGTAGGAGACGATTAGGGTTCAGAGAAGGTTCGAGAGAGTTTGAGGGGGTGAAGGGATTCAAAGGCGGCGTCTTAGGTGAAATGATTTAGGGTTGAGGGGGTTTGGTAAATTAAAAGGGATGGAGGGATCGTGGTCGTTGATCATTTTGATCAACGGCCTGGATTTATTGGGAAGCCGGGCGGGTTGGATTAAATCGGGTCATGGGCGGGTAGTTTAGGAATTGGGCCGGTCCAATTGAGATTGAAATTGGGTTAATTGGGGTGGTCGATTTGGGCTAAAATTGAAATAAATAGGGCTAGATTTTAAATAGCCACTTTTTCCCTTTTTATTTTATAAAATAGTAAAATGATTTCTAAAAACAAATTAAAGGTGCCAAATTAATTAATAATATATAAATATTAGATTAAAAATACTGGAATCAAATTTGTAATTATAAACGCAATTAATTCTTAAAATAGGCTAATATTGCAATTATATGCAATTTAGCTTTAAAAAAAAACTAAATAAATTTGTAAAAATATGTAAAAATTACCTTAGCTATATTTTGGGATAAATATGAGAATAAAATAAATTAATCACCAAAAATAATAATTTGAGGAATAATTATTGGTTTTTGTATTGCTAAAATAGGGCAATAAATTGATTTAAAAACCTTTTAAAAATTAGGAAAAACACTAAAACATTTGGACACACTTATATATGCATACATATGCTATTTTGAAAGTATTTTGCATATAAAAAATATACAGGGAAAAATTGGGTATCAACAACCCTCAGGCATCTTCAATTTCATAACCTAATCACAAATTTGTCGTCTTTCCTCCAAAGTGAATGTGTAACTTGCTTTGGGCTTGAACATCTTACCACTGTTTGCTGTTTGCAAGTATAATTCAGGCCGTTTGCAATATTCTTGTAAGTCCATTCTAGCCTTCGGGTTATCCTTTGTCTTACCTTTAACATCCATCACTGTGTTGAACAAATTGTCAAAATAATTCTTCTCAATATGCATGACATCAAGGTTGTGACAGAAAAGATTATCCTTTCAATAAGGCAACTCCCAAAATATACTCTGTTTCGTCCAATTATGAGTAACACCATATCCGGGGAATCTATAAGGTTGAGCTTCAGTAACTTTACTGAAGTTCTGGACCCTCTCCCAAATTTCCTCACCTGAAAGTATCGGAGGTGGAGAATCATATTCCATTTTATTCTTTTTGAATGCATTTTTCATCCTTCTAAACTCATGATCATGAGGCAAGAATTGACGATGACAATCAAACCATGATTGCTTTCGGCCATGTTTCAAAGTGAACGCTTTACTATTTTCCACGCAGTAAGGACAAGCAAGCTTCCCAGCAGTCATCCACCCAGACAACATTCCATACGCAGGAAAATCGTTAATAGTCCACATTAAAGTAGCACGCAAATTGAAATTTTGCTTGGTTGATATATCATATGTTTTAACACCATCATACCACAATTGTTTTAGCTCATCAATCAAAGGTTGCAAATATACATCAATTAAACTTTTTGGATTATGTGGACCGGGGATAATACAACTTAAGAATATATATGGACTAGTCATACACAACTCGGGTGGTAGATTATAAGGTGTAAGAAAGACAGGCCAAAATGAATATGTGTCGCAGATATAGAAAAAGGCGTGAAGCCATCCGCACACAGACCTAACCGAATGTTCCTTGGTTTACTAGCAAAATCTGGATATGTCCTATCAAAGTACTTCCAAGCTTCTCCATCTGAAGGATGACACATAACACCAGGTGGTCTTCTATTTTCAAAGTGCCATCTCATATGAGGAGCAGAACTCATCGACGCATATAACCTCTTTAACCTAGGTATAAGAGGTAAATAATGCATCGCCTTGATAGCGACCATATTCCCGCTGGAAAGCCTCTTGAAACGAGGCTTTTCGCAAAATTTACAACTGTCTAAAGTTGCATCATCTTTATAATATAACATGCAACCATCTTCAGAACAATCAATTCTCATTGACAAATGTCCTAACTTAGAAACCAATCTCTTTGCCTTATAGAAATCACCAGGTAATTTGATATTAGGGTCAACTAGTTCACTCATAAGGTCAATAAAAGAGTCCATGGCTGCTTGAGAAATATCCCAATCAGATTTGATACTTAGTAATCTAACTGCAACAGACAGCTCAGAGTGCGAACTTCCTTTACGTAGTGGACGACTAGCTTCCTCTAACTGTTCATAAAAACTTTTTGCATCATCATTAGGAGTTTGTTCAACATTTTCATTGGGCTCACCCCCGAAGTGCATCCCAAAAGCATCCGCAACCATATCCTGAATTCTAGAATCAAGATTTGTATTCTCCACCGACCTACTACTTTCACCAATAACCATGTTATGAAATATCCCACGGCTACCATCCATCTCTCCATGATTAGTCCACACCAAGTAATTCTCTATAAACCCCTTCCTATAAAGATGAGGCTTAACTTCGTCCGATTTTTCAAACTTCATACAGTCGCACCTGACACAAGGGCACCTAATTACTCCTTCACTTTGGTATGGTGGAAGTGACATTGCATGTCTAATAAAGTCTTCAACCCCTTCTACAAAATCCTCCCGCAATCCCCGCCGATTAGGATAATTCCTATTGTACATCCAAGTACGATGTTCCATCTATACAAATAAAACAAGAACAAATTAATTTAGTTAATTCATATCCTACTCTTTTTTTATTCAATTCATATCCAAAAGGTCCAATTCATATCCTAAAAGTTCAATTCATATCCTAAAAGTCCAATTCATATCCTAAAAGTCCAATTCATATCCTAAAATTTCAATATAAAAACTAAAAGTTCAATTCATATCCAAAAGGTCCAATTCATATCCTAAAAGTTCAACACCGTCATAAACTAAAAGTTCAATTCATATCCAAAAAGTTCAATTCATAAACTAAAAATTCAATTCATATCCAAAAGGTCCAATTCATATCCTAAAAGTTCAATTCATATCCTAAAAGTCCAATTCATATCCTAAAATTTCAATTTATAAACTAAAAGTTCAATTCATAAACTAAAAGTTCAATTCATATCCAAAAGGTCCAATTCATATCCTAAAAGTTCAATTCATAAACTAAAAGTTCAATTCATATCCAAAAGTTTCAATTCATGAACTAAAAATTCATTCATATCCAAAAGGTCCAATTCATATCCTAAAAGTTCAATTCATATCCAAAAAGTTCAATTCATAAACTAAAAATTTAGTTCATATCCAAAAGGTCCAGTTCATATCCTAAAAGTTCAATTCATATCCTAAAAGTCCAATTCATATCCTAAAATTTTAATTTATAAACTAAAAGTTCAATTCATAAACTAAAAGTTCAATTCATATCCAAAAGGTTCAATTCATATCCTAAAAGTTCAATTCATAAACTAAAAGTTCAATTCATATCCAAAAGGTTCAGTTCATAAACTAAAAGTTCAATTCATATCCAAAAGGTTCAATTCATATCCTAAAAGTTCAATTCATAAACTAAAAGTTCAATTCATATCCAAAAGGTTCAATTCATAAACTAAAAATTCAATTCGTATCCAAAAGGTCCAATTCATATCCTAAAAGTTCAATTCATAAACTAAAAATTCAATTCATATCCAAAATGTTCAATTCATAAACTAAAAATTCAATTCATATCCAAAAGGTCCAATTCATATCCTAAAAGTTCAATTCATATCCTAAAAGTTCAATTCGATTCACAAGAACAAATCCTAAACCCTAGATTCTAACTAAACTATTCAAGACTAATTAAACTAATTAGTTAATAAAACTAATTAACAGAACTAATCAAAACAAGACCTAAACCCTAGTCCTTAATAAAATACAATGTTCAAATAATTGAAACAATAAAATACAATGTTCAAATAATTGAAACAAAACCTAGAAATAACAAAGAAATGGGTTTAATTCAAACGTAGAATTTTTAGGTGGAGAAGGAGAGGGGCGGCAGTACAGTGGTAGTGGCAGTGGCAGTGGCCGGCGACGGCAGGCGACGGGCGGTGGCGACGCAGGGTGGGGAATGGGATTTGTGTGAGGGAAATAGAAAATGAGAGGGGAAGGTATTGAGGGAGGAGTTAGGGTAAATTTGGGGAAGAAAGTAAGAGAAATGGGGGGAACCTGTTATTTCATTNAGGAAGCACGTGTTCTCGCCATCTGCGAAAGAACAGAGTAGAAAGACGATCAGTATTTGAGAAACAGAATCGCACGACAGGAAAGAACGAAAGTGAAACTTTTCCTAACTCCGTAGCCTCTGGGATAAATACAGATGTCTCCGTACCGATCCCTCAGACTCTACCAAGTTTGTCCGTGAGTAGCGAGACCTATGTAACCTAGAGCTCTGATACCAACTTGTCACCACCCTAATTTATTTCCCACCATCGGGAGTCGTGATGGCGCCTACTAACGGAGCTAGGCAAGCCGAACATCTAAACATTTCCGGATAACAACACAACAATAATAAAACAACGAGTCTTTAAATAAAAGCGGAAGTCTTTAGAATATAGATAGCTGAAAACCCAAAAAAAATGCGGAAGTTTAACATTTCTCTACCCAAGACTGGTGTCGCTATCTCACGAACTACTAAAGAGTGCTACAAACAAGTCTGATTAGAATTACATAAGTGTTTGTCTCGGTACAATGAAAACAAACTGAAAACATAGAAAGGGACTCCAGCCTGCGAACGCCAGCTAGGCTACCTCGTAAGTCCGTGGACTGAAGTCAGCTCCCGATCAATATCCTACTGCTGTGGTCCAAAAGCTGCTCCGGTACCGTGATCTGTGCAAAAGAGCACAGAAGTGTAGTATCAGCACAACCGACCCCATGTGCTGGTAAGTGCCTGGCCTAACCCCGGCGAAGTAGTGACGAGGCTAGACAGGACTACCAAACCAACCTGTACAGTTCAATATATATATATGCAATAAAAGGAAGGAACCAAGAAATTAAACAGTGAAGAGGGAGGGAAGCATACTATGGGGGAGTACAGTCCGGATATAAAGTCAACAATTTAAATAAGAAACAGGGCAATAACAATAATTAATGAGAGCAGGAAAATCAACAGTTGCACGGCATCAACCTTCGTGCTTTTACTCTCATTCTCACCAAAAACAATCAATAAAGTACACGGCATCACCCTTCGTCCTTTCCCTCACATAACTCTCATATCATGGCACGAAATGATCCTTCGTGCAATTATAATAATCAGAGCACGGAATGTCCCTTCGTGCATAAATAATCAAAGCATGGCACGGCATGACCCCTCGTGCAAATATAATCAAAACATGGCACGGAATGACCCTTCGTGCATTATCACTCTTCCTCACCCAAACAGTAATCACAACCAAACGGGGCGAGGGGATAACCAATTAATAAGAAATGTCCCGGCAATTGAAAACACAATTAGACAGCTAAATCCCAGCAAGAGAGTAACAACAACAACCTTCACATCCCGGCAAGGGAGATAATCAATATACTAAAACTATTCCGGCAAGGGATTTAATCATATCTCTTTCCATTTCTTACTCAATAGTATTTTTATTGTTCGAGCCAACGCTCCAAGAATTCACAATTCATAACCAATCCTCAAACTCTTCATATTATGTAGAATTCATCAATTAGCATAGAAGAGTCCCAAAAATATCAAAATAAGTACAAACAAGGACCCACGGTCATGCTGGACACCGGTGTATAGATACTCGTCACCATGCCTATACACCGTACTCGATCATTTAGCAATTAGCAATTAATAACACTCTAATCCTATTCCCTCAAGCCAAAGTTAGATCAAACACTTACCTCGAATGCTCCAAACTCAACTCAATCCTCTAGTATAGCTTTACCCTTCGAATTCACCACCAAACCGCTCGAATCTAATCATAAATTACTTGAATGTATCAACAACTGCTAATCGAATCAATTTGAATGCATGAAAAATGAATTTCCCAAAGTTTTACTCAAAAATTCCCAAAATGCCCCCGGGCCCACGTGGTCAAAACCCGAGGTTCGAACCAAAACCCGATTACCCATTCCCCCATGAACTCAGATATGTGAGTTATTTTGGAATCGGACCTCAAATTGAGGTCCAAAACCCCCAAATTTAGGAACCCTAGTTCTACCCTAAATTCCCAATTCCCCCATTAAAATCTTTGTTTTGAAGTTGAAATTATGTTTAAGGATGTTAAGGAGTATAGAAAATCAGTTAGAAATCACTTACCAATCGTTTTGAAGAAGAAGAATCGTTTGGAAAATCGCCACTTATGTTTTGGGTTTTGAAAAAGTGAAAGACTGATTGAAAATCCCGACTTTATATACTTTACTGTAGACCCGGCGCGGACCGCACAAAAATGCCCCGCGGCCGCGCCGAGGAAGGGAGAGAAAACGACTCTCTGAACCTACCCAGCGCGGACCGCACTAATTTGGTGTGCGGCCGCGCTGGTCGACTTACCCCTTGGCCCTATGAACCCAAGCCACGCGGACCGCACAGAAATGTACCGCGGCCGTGCGGCTTCCAGCGCTGATCGCGCGGAATTGACCGCGGGCGCGCTGGGGGCCTGCAACCCCTGAACCTGCAACTTCAGTGTTTCTAAGCCTAAGACCTTCCGGAACCCACTCAAAACTCACCCGAGCCCTCGGGGCTCCAAACCGAGCATGCAAATGAACTCATAAACATACTACGGACTCATCCGTGCGATCAAATCGCTCAATCAACATCATGAATCATCAAATTGGGCCTCAATACCCATGATTTACTTCCAATTTCCATAGAACATCGAGTTTATATTTTTCTAGCTCACAACGCGTCAAATTACGTCCAAATTAAACCAAAATTTATAGCAATTGTTTAGACCACATATAACACTTGTACCGGGCGTCGGAACCAAAATGCGAGCCCGATACAACAGTCTTCTAAACAAATATCACTTTCCAATTTCTTTAATTATTTTCAGAAAACTATTTCACATAAAAATTCATTCCTCGGACTCGGGACCTCGGAATTTGATTCCGGGCACACCCCCAAGTCTCATATTTTCCTACGGCCCTTCCGGGACTGTCGAATCACGAGTCCAGGTCTGTTTGCCCAAAACGTTGACCGAAGTCAAACTTAATCAATTAAAACATCAAAATTTTATTATCTTTCTCACAAATTCATATTTAAACGTTCCGGCTACGCGCCCGGACTGCGCACACAAGTTCAAGGCAACCCCCAAGTGAGGTTTTCACGGCCTCAAAAATACAGAGTGAGTAGGAATACAGGTGATGACCCTTTGGGTCGTCACATTCTCCACCTCTAAAACAACTGTTCGTCCTCGAACGGACAAGAGAAAGAAGTACCTGAGTCAGGAAAAAGATGGGGATAACGGCTCCGCATATCAGACTTGGACTCCCAGGTCGATGCCTCAGGAGGCTGACCTCTCCACTGAACACGAACAGAAGGAAAACTCTTAGACCTCAACTGACGAACCTGCCGGTCTAGAATAGCTACCGGCTCCTCCTCATATGATAAGTCCTTGTCCAACTGGACAGTACTGAAGTCTAACACATGGGTAGGATCGCCGTGATACCTACGAAGCATAGATACATGGAAAACTGGGTGCACGACTGATAAGCTCGGTGACAACGCAAGTATATAAGCCACCTCACCCACTCGATAAAGAATCTCAAACGGGCCGATGTACCTAGGGCTAAGCTTGCCCTTCTTCCCAAATCTCATAACGCCCTTCATAGGCGACACTCGGAGCAATACCCGCTCACCAACCATGAAAGCTACATCTCGAACCTTACGGTCTGCATAACTCTTCTGCCTAGACTGAGCTGAACGAAGCCTCTCCTGAATGATCTTGACCTTATCTAAGGCCTCCTGAACTAAATCTGTACCCAATAACCGAGCCTCTCCCGGCTCAAACCACCCAACCGGAGACCGACATCGCCTACCATACAACGCCTCATATGGAGCCATCTGAATGCTGGACTGGTAGCTGTTGTTGTAGGCGAACTTTGCTAAAGGCAAGAACTGATCCCATGAACCTCCAAAGTCTATAACACTAGCTCGGAGCATATCCTCCAATATCTGAATAGTCCGCTCGGACTGTCCGTCCGTCTGAGGATGGAACGCTGTGCTCAACTCAACTTGTGTGCCCAACTCTCACTGAACTACTCTCCAGAAGCGCGAGGTAAACTGCGTACCCCAGTCCGAAATGATAGATACCGGCACCCCATGAAGGCGAACAATCTCTCTGATGTAGATCTCAGCTAACCTCTCGGATGAATACGTAGTTGCAATGGGAACAAAATGCGCTGACTTGGTCACCCTATCAACAATGACCCAAATTGCATCAAACTTCTTCCGGGTCAACGGGAGTCCAGTAACAAAATCCATGGTAACCCTCTCCCACTTCCACTCGGGAAGCTCAATCCTCTGAAACAATCCACCAGGCCTCTGATGCTCATACTTAACCTGCTGACAGTTCAAACATCGAGCCACATATGCAACAATATCCTTCTTCATCCTACGCCACCAATAATGCTGCCGCAAGTCCTGATACATCTTCGCGGCGCCCGAGTGAATAGAATACCGAGAACTATGGGCCTCCGCTAAGATCAACTCTCGAATCCCATCGACATTGGGCACACAAAATCGCCCCTGCAATCCCAAAACACCATCACCATTTAAGGTCACCTTCGTGGCACCTCCACGCTGCACCGTGTCTCTCAGGACACACAAATGGGGATCATCAAACTGCCGATCACGGATACGCTCCAATAATGAAGAGCGAGCGACCGTGCAAGCTAACACTCTGCTAGGCTCAGAAATATCCAACCTCACAAATCGATTGGCCAAGGCCTGAATATCCAAAGCAAGCGGTCTCTGGCTGACCGGAATATAAGCAAGACTACCCATACTGGCGGACTTCCTACTCAATGCGTCGGCCACCACATTGGCCTTCCCCGGGTGGTACTAAGATAGTAACCATCATAACTCCTTCAGCAACTCCAACCACCTCCTCTGCCTCAGATTCAACTCCTTTTGCTTGAACAAGTACTGAAGACTCTTGTGATCGNCTATTCAAGACAATACAAAGTTAATAATTCAATTCTAACTAAACTATTCAAGACTAATTAAACTAATTAACAAAACTAATTAAAACAAGACCTAAACCCTAGTCCTCAATAAAATACAAAGTTCAAATAATTGAAACCCTAATTGAAACAATAAAATACAATGTTCAAATAATTGAAACAAAACCTAGAAAT
>NW_017673831.1:0-2823 GCF_001879085.1 Nicotiana attenuata
GTCAGGAAATCGTGGTCCACGAAGAAGACGAGCAATCTATCTATCGTGATCCATCTATCCCATGTTTGGAGGCAAGGGAAGGAAGTGAGCATATTGTTTACCAAGCCTTTGAGATTGTGGTAGCAGATCAGCACGAGGAAGGAAATCCTTGTCCTCAGCCTTTCCTGTCTAACGCTTCAATCATGGTGGCCAGAGAAATGATTAGACATGGTTTCAGGCCAAGAAAAGGGTTGGGAAAAGCCTTACAAGGAATATCTGAGCCAGTAACTCTACCCGCAACAGAAAAGTTCTTCGGAGTAGGCTTCCACCCTACCCCAGATGATGAGAAATGGGCTGAAGAAAGAAAGAAAGAAGGATGGGTTCTGCCACAGCCATTGCCATATCTCTACGATACTTTTGTCAAGACCAAATATGGCAAAGAGAAGGATGACGAGTTGTTCACAGTTGAGGAAATCGAAGACATATGTGGAGCTATGAGAGAAATGCTTTATGAAACCAACATGGTTCAGCCAGGAGAAGGGACTAGCACCGCTGAAATGCTCTATATGGGGCCAGATGCTAAACTCAAAAACTGGAAGGCTACGCCATTCCCGATTAGGCGAGAGTCCCGGTAGACTAGCCCTGCCACCTTTTCTACAGCTCGAGTTATTTCAGGGTGTAGCTCGGGTGTCTTTTTAGTTTCATGTCTTTTAAATTCCTGAATGTAAACCCTGTTATCTTTCCAATTCCAAGAAATGAAATCAATATTTCATCGTCCATCTTTCTTTTCTTTCTAATTTTGGATTGTTTTTCCTTTTTCATCTTTTCTTTTCAGTTATAATAATGCAGCTTTAAATAACATGACATGCTTGCGGACTCCATGCCCGGACTCAAACACGCTGTTTAATTGTGAAATAATGAATCAAGAACCGGAATATGATGAGGAAGAGGCTTTTAGGGAGATCAACCGAGAATTGGACCAATTTGAGAACAAACCTAAGCCAAACCTGAATGACACTGAACCGGTTAATTTGGGAACGGCCGAAGAAATAAGGGAAACCAAAATAAGCATTCACACAGATCAACACACTCGAGATGCAATAATTCAGCTCTTGTTCGAATTTAAAGATGTGTTTGCTTGGTCGTATGACGACATGCCAGGACTAAGTATGGACCTAGTGGTGCACAAATTGCCGATCTACCCCGATTGTCCTCCAGTACAGCAAAAGCAAAGGAAGTTCAAAACTGATATCAGTGATAAGATCAAAGAAGAAGTCACAAAACAGTTAAAGGCGGGGGTTATTCGAGTGGTCCGATATACCACGTGGTTGGCCAATGTGGTTCCAGTACCAAAAAAAGACGGGAAAACTCGGGTGTGTGTAGATTACCGAGATTTGAACAGGGCAAGTCCCAAAGATAATTTCCCGTTACCTAACATTCACATCCTTGTTGATAACTGCGCCAAACATGAAATACAGTCTTTCGTAGACTGTTACGCAGGATATCACCAAGTGTTGATGGATGAAGGGGATGCCGAAAAGACAGCTTTCACTACACCATGGGGAACCTACTGTTATCGGGTCATGCCGTTTGGGCTGAAGAATGCTGGGGCAACTTATATGAGGGCCATGACCACCATCTTCCACGATATGATGCATCAAGAAATAGAGGTGTATGTGGATGATGTAATCGTTAAGTCACGAACTCAGAACGATCACGTTCGAGATTTGAGAAAGTTCTTTGAACGGTTGCGCAAGTATGATCTGAAGTTGAATCCAGCTAAATGTGCTTTCGGAGTCCCATCGGGCAAGCTCTTGGGTTTCATAGTCAGCAGGAGAGGTATTGAGTTGGATCCAACAAAGATAAAGGCCATTCGAGATTTACCTCCTCCAAGAACTAAGAAGGAGGTGATGAGTTTATTGGGCAGGTTAAACTATATCAGTCGGTTCATCGCTCAATTGACTACCACCTGTGAGCCTATATTCAAGTTATTGAAGAAAGATGCGGCTATCAAGTGGACGTCCGAATGTCAAGAGGCCTTCGATAAAATCAAGGAATATTTGTCAAATCCTCCAGTATTGGTCCCACCAGAGCAGGGACGACCTCTCTTCTTGTATCTGACAGTGTTGGAAAATTCTTTTGGCTGTGTCCTCGGTCAGCATGACATAACCGGAAGGAAAGAGCAGGCAATTTACTATCTAAGCAAGAAGTTTACTGGCTACGAGGCCAAATACACCTTGTTGGAAAGAACATGCTGCGCCCTGACGTGGGTTGCCCAAAAGCTGAGACATTATCTTCAAGCCCATACCACCTATCTAATAACCAGGTTGGATCCTTTGAAATACATATTCCAGAAACCGATGCCCACTGGGAGGTTGGAAAAATGGCAAATCTTGCTCACTGAATTTGACATAGTCTATGTTACTCACACGGCAGTGAAAGCCCAGGCTTTGGCGGATCATTTGGCTGAAAACCCGGTCGACGAGGAATGTCAACCGTTAAACACCTATTTCCCAGATGAGGAAGTAAACTCGGTGGAAGCCATCTCTGAGGACACTCGGGCTTGGAAAATGTTCTTTGATGGAGCAGTAAATGCGAGAGGTGTAGGTATTGGGGCGATCTTAATATCACCCAGTGGCCAACATTACCCGGCTACAGCCAGGCTCCGCTTCTTTTGCACAAACAATACAGCTGAGTATGAAGCCTGCATCATGGGCATGAACATGGCAATTGACCAAGATGTTGAAGATTTATTAATCATGGGGGACTCTGACTTGATTATCCGACAAGCCCAAGGAGAATGGGAAACTCGAGATGTTAAGCTCATTCCTTATCGCAAGCATG
>NW_017673831.1:2866-6887 GCF_001879085.1 Nicotiana attenuata
GTATATCCCCCGGTGTCATAATGAACTAGCCGATGCACTTGCCACTCTAGCTTCAATGTTGCCTTACCCAGGCCATGCCCATATTGACCCTTTAGAGATTCAAATCAAAGAAAAGCACGGGTATTGTAATGCGGTTGAGGCGGAACCTAGTGGTCAGCCCTGGTATCATGATATCAAGAGATTTCTGAAAACACAGGAATACCCTGAGCAGGCCACCGGAGATCAGAAAAGAACCATCAGACGACATGCGAGTGGTTTCTTTTTAAGTGGTGATGTTTTGTATAAAAGAACCCCGGACCTCAATTTGCTAAGATGTGTTGACGCCGAGGAGGCTGGAAGAATTATGCATGAAGTGCACGCAGGAGTATGTGGACCTCATATGAATGGTTATGTGTTGGCAAAGAAAATTTTGCGAGCCGGGTATTACTGGATAACCATGGAGAAGGACTGTTTCAGTTTTGTTCGGAAATGTCATCAATGCCAGGTGCACGGCGACTTGATTCATGCACCTCCGACAGAACTCCATCCGATGTCAGCACCTTGGCCGTTTGTCGCTTGGGGCATGGATGTCATTGGGCCGATCAAGCCGAAAGCTTCGAATGGGCATAGGTTCATACTGGTAGCAATCGACTATTTCACAAAATGGGTTGAAGCCATCACCCTCAAGTCAGTCACCAAGAAAGCCGTGGTAGACTTTGTGCACTCCAACCTCATTTGCCGCTTTGGCATTCCTGCAATTATTATTACCGACAATGCAGCTAACTTGAACAGTCGCCTGATGGAGGAGGTATGTGAACAATTCAAGATAACGCATAGAAACTCAACTCCCTATCGGCCAAAAGCCAATGGTGCTGTCGAGGCAGCAAATAAGAACATCAAGAAGATTTTGAGAAAGATGATTCAAAGCTCCCGGCAATGGCATGAAAAGTTACCCTTCGCATTACTTGGGTATCGCACCACAGTACGTACATCAATTGGAGCAACACCATACTTGTTAGTTTACGGTACCGAAGCAGTCATACCTGCAGAAGTGGAAATTCCTTCACTCCGGATAATCGTTGAGGCGGAGATTGAGGACAGTGAATGGGTTAAAACCCGACTAGAGCAATTGTCATTAATTGATGAAAAACGGATGGCCGCGGTTTGTCACGGACAGCTGTACCAACAAAGAATGGCCCGTGCCTATAATAAGAAAGTGCGTCCCAGGAATTTTGAAGTGGGACAGCTGGTACTCAGACGCATTCTCCCTCATCATCAGGAAGCAAAAGGGAAGTTTGCCCCTAATTGGAAGGGTCCATACATCATCCGGAAAATTTTGCCAAGAGGAGCACTGTATCTGGGAGACATCGAAGGGAATGATCCTGAGACAGCTGTCAACGCAGATGCGGTAAAAAGGTACTACGTCTAATCCTCATTCGGCGATGACTTTTGTGCAATTGAGATGACGAAGGCTTTTCTTCTCGCTATCCAAACACTATCAACCCTTCGTAAACCCATTTGAGCCGGTTACTCTCCTTTGGCCACCCTCTTTGGAACCCGGAAGTACGAAAAAAAAAAATATATATATATATATATATGAAAAAAAAAAGGAAGATATGATGATAGGAAAAAGAAAAACAAAAACAAAAACAAAAACAAAAAAAAAAAAAAAACAAAAACAAAAGTTGCCTGAACTACGTTTGACTTGATCCCGAAAGGGTACGTAGGCAGCCTCTCTCTGGGGTTCAGTCACACCAAAACAAAAATCCCAATTTCCCCAAAAGTGAAACTGGGACAGATGATACAATGGTTCGGCCATGAGTCCGTCGAAATGGTTCCAAAGTTGTAGTTCTGCCCAAAATCCTTTTTACCCCGAAACCTTATCCAAGTCCTTCCGATCAATTGGCAAAGGCAGGGAAGTGGAAAACGTTGTTGTTGTAATCTGACACAATGCAAGTTGAGAGAAATAAAATGAGAGAGTCTTATCGGTGAAAACCTTCGGGCACCATAAGGCGATGGTGAGTAGAGAAACTAAAAACGAGAGAGTCTGCTTGGTGAAAACTCGTAAAGAGCACTATCGGGCAACGGTGAGAAGAGAAATGAGAGAGGTCGATTGGCGAAAACCCGCAAAGGGCGCTGTCGGCCGAAAAGAAGACATCTCGCCACTAAAGGAGTCCTGGCAAGGTTCCCTGGTCTTGAAATACTGATTAATGGGTTCACGAGAAGCCGGAAAGTTTGTGTGGGTCGGGCATCCAGTCCAAGAAGCATGTCATGTTCATTTGAAGCCAGCATGCACACCCCAGATAAGTCCTTCTTTTCCCCGAAAGGGATGCTTCTCTTTAAAATCATATGCTTGCCTTTTGCATACTTTTCCTTTGAATCCCTTTCGGTTTATCTCTGATTCCGTAACTAGTACAAAGAAAAGGTGGCAGGACCGGTTTCACAGGGCTTCGCCTGGTCAGAGTCGAAGAAATACCCAGCCTCAGCGAGTGCGTCAGGCCAATCTCGACTGACCATAGTGATTGATGCTTTTGAAGCAAAAAAAAAAATAAAAAAAACATTGGAAAAGAAAGGAAGTCAAAGGCAAAGGTCCCAAGGGCAGAATAAAGTGACAAGGTCAGAGCCCACACGGGCGACTCATAATGAAATCGCGGAGGCTGAACCCAGTCGATTTGAACAGAGATTCACTCTCAAAGCCGATAAGCAGCAAAGTTCTCAACGGAAATGGGGCCGGGACCAAGCAATCAATAGGATCAAGGCCACAAACCAACCACCGTTTCAAACTAACCAATTGTTCTTTGATGAAAACAGGTTTAATTCAAAGCAACCTTGCAAGAAGCAGGTGCAATCTGAAAAGAAATGAAACGCGCAAGCGCAGAAACAGCTTTGCAGCAGGAGAACGACCAAAAAGGAAGTTTTCCCTCTCCAGTTTCTTTCATGTGTTTGCAAAATAAAAAAAAGAAACATGAAAAGGAAAAACAAAAGATAGAAGAAAGAAGAAAAGAAGTTAAAATAAAAATCCCAAAAAGAAAAACAAATCATGATAGCATAGGATTCCATTCCTTAAATATCCCGGAACAAAAACCGAGGATCTCCCGGCACAAAAACCGTGGAGCTTTTACTTTCAAATTCCGGAACAAAAACCGAGGATCTCCCGGCACGAAAACCGTGGAGCTTTTGCTTTCAAATCCCGGAACAAAAACCGAGGATCTCCCGGCACAAAAACCGTGGAGCTTTTTTTTTCCAAATCCCGGAACAAAAACCGAGGATCTCCCGGCACGAAAACCGTGGAGCTTTTTCTTTCTCAAAGCCCGGAACAAAAACCGAGGATCTCCCGGCACAAAAACCGTGGAGCTTTTTCTTTCCAAATCCCGGAACAAAAACCGAGGATCTCCCGGCACAAAAACCGTGGAGCTTTTTCTTTCCAAATCCCGGAACAAAAACCAAGGATCTCCCGACACAAAAACCGTGGAGCTTTTTCTTTCCCAAATACCGGAACAAAAACCGAGGATCCCTTTTACACATTCCCAATTTGATTAGATATGTGTCACAACTAACTCACGAAATTTTCCTAGTGAAAACTGGGGCAGAAAATTTCGTTCGTTCGTTTGTTTTGGTACCCTAAGCAGGTCAACCTCGAGACACAAGGTGTGAGATGATCAATGGAATTAAGAAAAGAAGAAAAGAACAAAAAGATGAACTCAAATGCGAAGCAAGCAAGGGCGCGGATTGCTCAAAATCTGATTGAAGTCACAAGCTCCGTTGACCCTGTGTCGACTCAATGCTGCAGGGAAAAGTAAAACACCTACAATTTGTGAGCATCAAGATTCAGATCGAAGTTCACAGCAAAATCAGCTAAGACTCAAGATCAAGTTTCAAGACAATTATAGACAGGAATCTTGTAACTCATAGTTGATAGGCATAGCTATCTTAGCTTTGATTTCCTTTTGGTGTAATAAGGAGGTCAGCAAGCAGTAGCAGCAGCAACAGCAGTGAGATCAGAGCCCTTGGTAGTCCCAGCTACCAAACCTTCCAGAACTAC
>NW_017673831.1:13448-28627 GCF_001879085.1 Nicotiana attenuata
ACATTAAGGACATTGGTATCAGTTTGCAAATATAGATTTAGGTTCTCGAGTTAGGTAGCGAGTTTAAATTAAGAGGGTCTTCTCTCTTGTTTGAATTCGGACTTGAATTCGAGACCCGAATTTACAAATGCAAATTAATTAAGGCCCTTTTAGAGACAACACTGTAATAGAAAATCATAGCTTCTTTAGAATACCTTTAGATAAAACATGAGACGAGCCTCGTCGCATAAAACATATAAATTGCGGGGCCCTCATTAAATACTATATTAAAATATTTTAGAAATTGGGCGTGCCGTTTAGCGAATTTCCATGGCCCCCATAAAGTTGATAACACGTTAGTCGCTCTAGGCGCGTCTTTTAATAAAATTACCTTCCTAAAGTCGGGTGTGCATTTCATGCGACCCAAATACAAATCCTAAAACGTTGAATAAGAGGTGTTGAGGATCCGGGTGCATTTCATGTGACGTGATCTGAAAACACGCTCTTAAACGGCGTTCATTTTCGTAAAAATAAATTAAAAACGGTAAATAATTTTAAAAAATTGCACTATAGGATTGAACATGTATAAAACTAGATTTTAGCCATTTATAATAATTTAAGCGACCGTGCTAGAACCACGGGATCCGGGGGTGCCTAACACCTTCCCTCGGGTCAACAGAATTCCTTACACAGAATTTCTGGTTCGCAGACTCCAATTGGGAAGTCGAAATTTTTCCTCGATTTGGGATTTAAATTAAACCGGTGACTCGGGACACCAAAAGCCCATCCTTTCCCGAGTGGCGACTCTAAAAAAATAAATAAATAATCCCATTTCGAATAATGTCACTTTAAATGGAAAAACTCCCTTATACATTTATCCTTCGGGTTAGAGGTGTAAAAAGGAGGTGTGACAAATAGTAGTATATATATCACCATATCAGTAACAACATGATCATACCCTTATTACTCCTTGTTGCGGCGTGCAACCCGATCCCACCAGTCCACCCTTATTACTCCTCAATATATATCACCCTTATTCCTCCTGTTGCGGCGTGCAACACGATCCCACCTGTCAATCCTTATTACTCCTTGTTGCGGCGTACAACCCGATCCCACCAGACAACATCAATTCTCCCTTATTCCTCCTCAACATATCAACAACCAAACATAGTTTAAAATCAACAACAATAACAATTCAACAACCCAATCACAAGGATTTCTACCACCAAGAGTATGAGTACACGACAACAAGAGAATCACGTAAAAATCAAGAAGCACAACAACCTTTAAAAAAACAACAAGGCATATAAGACACGTGATAACTACACCGACAGCCACAATAATTTGGACACATAGCATATAGGCACGGGGTCATAGAGGAATTCACAATTAAGAATAACAAAAGAATAAGGAGGACAATCACTTCGATTAAGGCAAATAAGGACCAAGTAACAAGTAAGAGTTAGAGGAAAGCTAACAATGTCGTATAGAGCATATAGAGGTAAAACAAGCAATTAAGAAACCCAATCACATCGGAAAACTTCCCATTTAATGAATATAAGCACCTAAGAACCCTAAAGGCAAATTTTCCACAAATAAGTTCAAGCACACACTCGTCACCTCGCGTGCACGGACTACAATTAGCATAGAAGACTCAAATCCTAAGAGGGAGTCCCCCACACAAGGTTAAGCAAGAAACTTACCTCAATCCGGCCAATTCAATACTCAATTTAGCTTTTACTTTACCAATTCATCAATGCTCGGCTCAATCTAGCCAAAAATGACTTGAATGCATCAAACAATGCAACAGAAAACAATTTCAATTAACAAAGCTATGATTCTTATACAATTTGCAAAAAGTTAACAAAAGTCAACTCCCCGGGCCTGTACCCCAGAACCCGACAAAATTTACAAAAATCGAACACCCATTCCGCTACGAGTTCACCCATACAAAAATTATCAAATTTCGATACCATTTGGTCCTTCAAATCATCATTTTACATTTTGACAGATTTCATAATTTCCCCAAATTTTCCTTTAGATTCTCATGAATTTGATGTTAAATCTAAGGTATAATCACAAAATATAGTTGGAAATTGATTAAAGATACTTAGCCAATTTTTTGGTATGAAAATCCCCTCCCAAAATCGCCTCACCTCGAAGCTAGGGTTCAAAAATATGAAAAAATGAAGCAAAACTCGGAATACCCAGCTTTTAGCAGGCTGCAGATGTCGCATTTGCGACACTGGGTTCGCAATTGTGAACTCGTAAAAGCTAAGGAATCTTCGCAAATGTGAAGCCTGGATTTACCCTGTCAGCATCGCAATAGTATTGGGTCAGCATAGCAATGGAAGTAATTGGTCATTTTGAATGGGGATCCTCTACCGGCATATGTGGCAGTACTCTTGGGTTGGATGGTTTGTGTGACTCAGTTGAGTTGGGGAGGTGCAGTCTTGATTGCTTAGATGTGTGCGGGCGGATCTCGGAGGGTTCTTGATGGTTTAGCAACGGCTCGAGTCGGCTGACTGCTATGGGCATAAGGGAGTATGATGTACATTGTGGTTTTCTCCTGAATAGGTATCAGAAAATAATACGGTGTTGGCATTGTTGGCTATCATATGTGAAGAGTGTGCATTTCTGGAAAGGACCTCGAGTTTTGGTTTGCGGGTGCGTGGCTAGTGGCATGGTGATTACTGGGTTTTGAGGCTTTCGAAGTTCATGTTTTGTTACGCGGCTGGAAATTGTATATGGGTGCTTAGACAGGATGATGGGTTGTGAGTGATGTATCAGCCATTTGATTTGTGTAGTTGAGTTCGGGTATGGAAATTTTAGTGTTCCTGAGGTTTTGAGGCTAGGTGTCCCCATATGTGGACTATTTCCTATTAGTGGATTGTGAAGAAATATTGATAATGGGATAATTAATAGCATGCATTACTGATAGGTTGCTCTGGATTGTTGAAGAATATTACCTAATTGGGATGGATCAGGGTTTGGTTAGGGGCTATTTGGAAGATCAACGAGAATATGTATTTTGTATCAGGTCAAGTTTGTGTGCTCCTATGAAATTGTCATTATGGTTATGTTATCAGGCAGAATACATATGATTTGTGCCCCTAGCCTGTGTTATGTGCTACTCTTTTATGCTGTGTTAGGCAGTGAGGTTGTGTGATTATTCCCCGCGTATGTTGTAATTATGTTCAGGCCTTATGGCGATGCGGGCGAGATAGCCCTCGTGGTGTTGATTTACTCATTACACCTTAGATGTGCTTGCTTTCTTCCATGTTTATTTATTTATTTCTGTTCATTTTCTCACAATATTACTTGTGCACCCCGCTGTGCTCGATATCAGTATTCATATGATCAGTGAACCGGGCATTTTGGCTTGATGAGTATTTGGGAGCGGGCTGCACGCCGCACCAGATGTTATGTGGGATACCCCTTTCCTTGTGTTTATTTGGTGTTCTGTTTTCCCTCTGCGGGACGATTTGATGAAAACTATACTTTTGATATTTCACATGTTATACTTGTTAGATAATTCTTCTAACTTTCTTTCCTTTTATTTGTGTTGCATTATTGGGTTATTGCTGGTTTGGTGTACGAACTGTGTGGTGTGAGAATCCGTGTGGTTCCGTGATGAGTTGTCAGTTGGGCTGCTTGTATTGGCTGAGATGAGGTTCTTAGACCTGAGATTAGTACTATGGTATTGGGGGCGAGGAGTGTTTGGAAGTATGTGGGTGTTTCTGCTAAGATTTGGGTAATGGCTCCCGGCGGGCGAGAAAGCTTCTTGACTTGTTTACTTCATGGGCGGCTATGAGTTTCCGCATGTTTCTTTATCATGGGCAGTGTTGTGGAAGTCCGGAACAAGGTTGTATTCAATGTAAAGTGTATTGCCGGCATCCAGGATGTTATTTGAGCGGGTATGGTGGTCAGAGGTTATTTCTTCGGGCATTTGAGTTGTGTGGAATAGCATGTGTTGTATTCTGGATTGGAAATTTTGCTCGATTCAGCTTGTTCAGGTTTATGCAGTGTGATGATGTGGGATTCGGGTCCTAAGATGAATTTTAGATGTTGGGGTTTGGGTTCTGTCCTAAGATTATGGACTAAGGATGAGGTGAGACCTTCAGTTGAGTTGCATTGTCAGTCCTACATAGGGTTGGGTAATGGGGAATCAACCTCGGGTGTATGTATGGTGAGCTCATGTAGTGGTTCGATGGCTTTGGAATGACTCCGGGCACATTCGAGGACGAACGTATGTTTAAGTGGAGGAGGATGTAACGACCCGACTGGTTGTTTTGAGTGATTGCGTCCGGTTCGGCAGTCTGAGGTCTTGAGAAGCTTCATATTTATGAGTATCGACTTGCGTGCATGGTTGGATTCTATTTCCGTATGAATCGGGGTCGAATTGGAAGAATGAATCTAGTTTTGGAAGCTTAAGCAGTAAAAATTTGACCGGAATTTGACTTTTGAGTAAACGGCTCCGGAATGAGTTTTGGATGATGTTAGTAGCTTTGTATGGTGATTTTGGACTTAGCCGTGCGTTCAGATTTGGATTTGGAGGCCCGTAGGGTGATTTGAGGCATTTCGGCGAAAGTTGGAAAAGTTGAAGTTTGGAAAATGGAGAGGTTTGACCCATAGTTGACTTTTGTGCTATCGAGGTCGGAATGCTATTCTAAAAGTTGGAACAGCTCCGTTATGTCATTTGGGACTTGCCTGCAAAATTTGGGGTCGTTTGGAGTTGATTTGATATGGTTCGGATGCTTGGTTGCAGTTCTAGAAGTTCTTGAAGTTCATAGTGATTTTCATGCGTTTTGGCATCCGATTCGTGGTTCTAGAGGTTATTTTGGTGTTTCGATCGCGCAAGAGAGTTTGTGTTATGTATTCAGACTTGTGTGGGTGTTTGGTTTGGAGCCCCGAGGGCTTGGATGAGTTTGAAAGCATTTCGGAGTGTTTGGAAGGAAATTTCTGATTTTCTGCTGTCTGATCTCGCATTTGCGAGTAAAGGGTAGCATTTGCGACCACCACTTTTGCGGGCATTGTATTGCATTTGCAAAAATGGCTGGGACTGGCAGGCTTCGCAAATCTCACAAATGCGAAAAATGGATTGGGCAGGGGAGGTTCGCATTTGCGAAGTTTTGGGCCGCTTTTGCAAAGCCCCTTCGCATTTGCGAAGATTTTCATCGCAATTGTGATGCTGACAGGGTAAATCCAGGCTTTGCATTTGCGAAGATTTCTTCGCTTTTGCGAGTTCGCAATTGCGAACCCAGTGTCGCAAATGCGACATCTGCAGCCTGCTAAAAGCTGGGTATTCCTAGTTTTGCTTCATTTTTTCATATTTATTAACCCTAGCTTCGAGGTGAGGTGATTTTGAGAGGGGATTTTCATAACAAAATATTGGGTAAGTATCTTTAATCAATTTCCAACTATATTTTGTGATTATACCTTAGATTTAACATCAAATTCATGAGAATCTAAAGGAAAATTTGGGGAAATTGTGAAATCTTTCAAAATGTAAAATGATGATTTGAAGGACCAAATGGTATCCGAATTTGATAATTTTTGTATGGGTGAACTCGTAGCGGAATGTGTGTTTAGTTTATATAAATTTTGTCGGGTTCTGAGGTGCGGGCCCGGGGAGTTGACTTTTGTTGACTTTTTGCAAATTGTATAAGAATCATAACATTGTCTATTGAAATTGTTTTCTCTTGCATTGTTTGATGTATTCAAGTCGTTTTTGGCTAGATTGAGCCGAGCATTGATGAATTGGTAAAGGAAAAGCTAAATTAAGTATTGAATTGGCTGGATTGAGGTAAGTATCTTGCCTAACCTTGTGTGGGGGACTCCCCCTTAGGATTTGAGTCTTCTATGCTAATTGTAGTTCGTGCACGCGAGGTGACGAGTGTGCGCTCGGACTTATTTGTGGAAAATTTGCCTTTAGGGTTCTTAGGTGCTTACGTTTATTAAATGGGAAGTTCTCCAATATGATTGGGTTTCTTAATTGCTTGTTTTGCCTCTATATGCTCCATACGACGTTGTTAGCTTTCCTCTAACTCTTAGTTGTTACTTGGTCCTTATTTGCCTTAATCGAAGTGATTGTCCTCCTTGTTGTTTTGTTATTCTTAATTGTGAATTCCTATATGACCCCGTGCCTATATGCTATGTGTCCAAATTGTTGTGGTTGCCGTTGTAGTTATCACGTGCCTTATATGTCTTGTTGTTTTTGTAAAGGTTGTTGTGCTTCTTGGTTTTTCCGTGATTCTCTTGTTGCCATGTACTCATACTCTTGATGGTCTTGTGATTGGGTTGTTGAATTGTTGTTGTTGTTGATCTTAAACTATGTATGGTTGTTGATATGTTGAGGAGGAATAAGGGAGAACTGATGTTGTCTGGAGGGATCGGGTTGCATGCCGCAACAAGGAGTAATAAGGGTGGACAGGTGGGATCGGGTTGCACTCTGCAACAGGAGGAATAAGGGTGATATGTATTGAGGAGTAATAAGGGTTATATATATTGAAGAGTAATAAGGGTGGACTGGCGGGATCGGGTTGCACGCCGCAACAAGGGGTAATAAGGGTGAATGATCATGTTGTTACTGATATGGTGATATATATACTATTTACTCTTATTGTAATTGTTAAGGAGGAATAATGGAGGATTGGTGGGATCGGGTTGCACACCGCAACAAATATATATTATTTACTTTTATTGTAATTGTTACGGAGGAATAAGGGAGGATTGGTGGGATCGGGATGCGCGCCGCATCAATATATATATGCTTATGTATTCCTCTTTGACTTTACAAGTTATACGGTGGTCTTACATTCCATTTAGGATTTGGTTATAGCTGAATACTGAGAAGACCCTAGTTCATTTGTTTAAAACGTAGACAATTTGTATTTCGGGTGTCACTGAGTTATGTGGATCGGGTTATTGGCATTGAGTTGTTGACTTGCCGTTGTTCCTTGAATTCTTTCCCTGAAACTATTACTCTGGTGATTTAATTTTTAAAGTAAAATTTACTACGTTGAATCATTTCCTCCTGTCCTATTAAGTTATTAGTAATATTGTGATTTAAAATAAAGAAAGTAGAATACGCTGCTATATATGACTTTTAAATTTGAACTCGCCGTGTATATATACACCTTTCAATAATTCAAATTCCTACAAATGTTATGTTCTATTTCAATTAGTTTCTCAATTAAATTTCCTTAACCCGATGATATTGAATCTTAATTAAAAAGAATTTCTACTAAGTTTTAATATATTAAATCCTATATTAAATGTAATAGTTCCTTCGATGTTGTATTTTATTTGAAAAAGGTATTTCCTTTACTCAAATGATTTCTAAAAATAACTTCATCTTTCTTGCTGATTTCCTAATTGGTTTGGAAGCTCTAATCCACTTTATGTTATATAAACAAGACTCCTTGAACATCTTAATTGTATTGGTTATGGACCCTATGCACTGAGTAACATGAGGATGAGGTTGCGCAAAGTGAGATAGAGATATGTGGGCACAAGGTGGCATGTGTACTAAAGGTGTGGAACTTGAAATTATGACATGAGATACCGAGGATTGAGATGGTCGGGATTGTGTATTAGAAATGATGTGATTGATTGAGTTGGCATTGCCTTCTTTGTTTGAACATATTCTTACCTGTCTATGTCCCAGTTATGTTGGTGTTAATTTACTTGATTATCGTTCGTTACTATCCGGTTTCCCTTTATTGTCTCTACTATTTGTAGTTGGATTTTTTCCTGTTATTGATATTACTTTGTTAATTTTATCTTGGTAGTTCATTATCATATCCTGTTCAATTTCTTTGACTAGTAGGTGTCTTGACCGTTCCTCGTCACTACCCCACTGAGGTTAGTCTTGATACTTACTCCGCACCACCGTGGTGTGCTCATACTACACTTCTGTATATTTTTTTTGTATTGGTCCAGGTATTTGATCGGTAGTAGTTGTACGGATCATCGCAGTGGAGACTCAAGGTAAACCTGCTGCTGCATCTGCAGGCCTCGTAGTCCCCTTCATTTGTACTTATCTCCATTTGTTCCTTTTTGTTCTGGAACAGTGACGTATTTGTTTTGTATAACTACTCTTAGAAAGGCTTATGACTTGTACCACCGGTTTTGGGAATTGTAATTGTTCAGAGTTATAAAATTTGATGTTAGTGAATATTAATATTATTTCTGTTAATGTTAGGCTTACCTAGTTTAGAGACTAGGTGCCATCACGACTCCTTCGGAGATATTTTGGGTCGTGCCAAGTTTGTATCAGAGCTCTAGGTTCATAGGGGCTACGAGTTAGGCAAGTTTAGTAGAGTCTTGCGGATCGGTACGAAGACGTCTTTACTTATCTTCGAGAGGCTATAGCACTATTAGGAAATTCCACCTCTTTCATTCCTTATCGTGCGATATTGATTCAGCTCGAAGTATATAACTTATGTTCCTTTACATCCCCTCTTGTATGATATTACGCTCTCAGTGTCCGCTATGCGCCAGTGGTTCATAATGCCACAGACGGGCTACGAGGGGGTCAGGGATGCTCAGGTATTGTCTCAATGTGTTGTCTAGACTGAAGGTATAGAGGTATTGAGAGACTATTTAGCTGTTCATATGGAGGCGTAGCGGTTCCCGGCATCTGGCTGATGAGTGCGAGCTTGAGAAGGTTTAATGGGTTGGCTAGTCGTCGAGTTTGTGGCGAGGTCACGAGGTGGGTGTTGACTGGGGATAATTGGTGGTATTGGAGTACCTTGTGATTTGTGTTGTACGAGCTGTGAAGGTTAGTTTTGCGGATTATCATGTGTTGTTTTCTATGGCTTCGCGCCAAGTGGAGGAGCCCACTAGCGGCGTTCAGATTACAGAGTCAGATTTACATCAGTTTGGCCTGATGTATGGATATATGTGGTATTGGTAGGTTCCCGGGTTTTGTGTATGACTAAGGTCCGAGATCTTGCACGGGATGATGTTGGGGCTTACGGTGTTTCTACGTCATTAATGGATCTACATTTCAGCATCAAGGGGAGTCGGAGGAACAACTTCAGATTCACAGAAGGTCTACTCAGTGTGGGTATCGTGGTTGCTGCAGGACGGGGTGCTTTAGAGGAAATGCGGCGGTTTATGAGCTTCTGGGCTACGTGGTTCGTGTTTGGATCATCCATATTTGGGGCTTTGATTGGAGTTGTCGCATATCGAATATCCGAAGAAATGGGTCAGTTCAATAGTGTTGGGTCAGCATAGCAATGGAAGTAATTGGTCATTTTGAATGGGGATCCTCTACCGGCATATGTGGCAGTACTCTTGGATTGGATGATTTGTGTGACTCGGTTGAGTTGGGGAGGTGCAGTCTTGATTGCTTAGATGTGTGCGGGCGGATCTCGGAGGGTTCTTGATGGTTTGGCAACGGCTCGAGTCGGCTGACTGCTATGGGCATAAGGAAGTATGATGTACATTGTGGTTTTCTCCTGAATAGGTATTAGAAAATAATAGGGTGTTGGCATTGTTGGCTATCATATGTGAAGAGTGTGCATTTCTGGAAAGGAGCTCGAGTTTTGGTTTGCTGGTGCGTGGCTAGTGGCATGGTGATTACTGGGTTTTGATACTTTCGAGGTTCATGTTTTGTTACGCGGCTGGAAATTATATATGGGTGCTTAGACAGGATGATGGGATGTGAGTGATGTATCAGCCATTTGATTTGTGTAGTTGAGTTCGGGTATGGAAATTTTAGTGTTCCTGAGGTTTTGAGGCTAGGTGTCCCCATATGTGGATTATTTCCTGTTAGTGGATTGTGAAGAAATATTGATAATGGGATAATTAATAGCATGCATTACCGATAGGTTGCCATGGATTGTTGAAGAATATTTACCTAATTGGGAAGGATCAGGGTTTGGTTGGGGCTATTTGGAAGATCAACGAGAATATGTATTTTGTATCAGGTCAAGTTTGTGTGCTCCTATAAAATTGTCATTAGGGTTATGTTATCAGGCAGAATAGATATTATTTGTGCCCCTAGCCTTTGTTATGTGCTACTCTTTTATGCTGTGTTAGGCAGTGAGGTTGTGTGATTATTCCCACGCATGTTGTAATTCTGTTCAGGCCTTATGGCGATGCGGGCGAGATAGCCCTCGTGATGTTAATTTGCTCATTACACCTTAGATGTGCTTGCTTTCTTCCATGTTTATTTATTTATTTCTGTTCATTTTCACACAGTTTTACTTGTGCACCCTGTTGTGCTCGATATTAGTATTCATATGATCAGTGAACCCGGGCATTTTTGCTTGATGAGTATTTGGGAACGGGCTGCATGCCGCACCGGATGTTATGTTTGATACCCCTTTCCTTGTGTTTGTTTGGTGTTCTGTTTTCCCTCTGCGGGACGATTTGATGAAAACTATACTTTTGATATTGCACATATCATACTTGTTAGATAATTCTTCTACCTTGCTTTCCTTTTATTTGTGTTGCATAATTGGGTTATTGCTGGTTTGGTGTACGAACTGTGTGGTGTGAGAATCCGTGTGGTTCCGTGATGAGTTGTCAGTTGGGCTGCTTGTGTTGGCTGAGACGAGGTTCTTAGACCTGAGATTAGTACTATGGTATTGGGGGTGAGGAGTGTTTGGAAGTATGAGGGTGTTTCTGCTAAGATTTGGGTAATGGCTCCTGGCGGGCGAGAAAGCTTCTTGACTTGTTGACTTCATGGGCGGCTATGAGTTTCCGCATGTTTCTTTATCATGGGCAGTGTTGTGGATGTCCGGAACAAGGTTGTATTCAATGTGAAGTGTATTGCCGGCATCCAGGATGTTATTTGAGCGGGTATGATGGTCAGAGGTTATTGCTTCGGGCATTTGAGTTGTGTGGAACAGCATGTGATTGTATTCTGGATTGGAATTTTTGCTAGATTCAGCTTGTTCAGGTTTATGCAGTGTGATGATGTGGGATTCGGGTCCTAAGATAAATTTCAGATGTTGGGGTTTGGGTTCTGTCCTAAGATTATGGACTAAGGATGAGGTGAGACCTTCAGTTGAGTTGCACTGTCAGTCCTACATAGGGTTGGGTGATGGGGAATCAACCCCGGGTGAATGTATGGTGAGCTCATGAAGTGGTTCGATGGCTTTGGAACGACTCCGGGCACGTTCGAGAACGAATGTTTGTTTAAGTGGAGGAGGATGTAACGACCCGACTGGTTGTTTTGAGCAATTGCGTCCGGTTCGGCAGTCTGAGGTCTCGAGCAGCTTCATATTATGTGTATCGACTTGCATGCATGGTTGGATTCTATTTCCGGATGAATCGGGGTCGAATTGGAAGAAGGAATCTAGTTTTGGAAGCTTAAGCGGTGAGAATTTGACCGGAATTTGACTTTTGAGTAAACGGCTACGGAATGAGTTTTGGATGATGTTAGTAGCTTTGTATGGTGATTTTGGACTTAGGAGTGCGTTCGGATTCAGATTTGGAGGCCCGTAGGGTGATTTGAGGCATTTCGGCGAAAGTTGGAAAAGTTGAAGTTTGAAAAATGGAGAGGTTTGACCCATAGTTGACTTTTGTGCTATCGAGGTCAGAATGCGACTCTAAAAGTTGGAACAACTCCATTATGTCATTTGGGACTTGCCTGCAAAATTTGGGATCGTTTGGAGTTGATTTGATATGATTCGTACGCTTGGTTGCAATTCTAGAAGTTCTTGAAGTTCATAGTGATTTTCACGCGTTTTGGCATCCGATTCGTGGTTCTAGAGGTTATTTTGGTGTTTCGATCGCGCAAGCGAGTTTGTGTTATGTGTTCAGACTTGTGTGGGTGTTTGGTTTGGATCCCTGAGGGCTTGGATGAGTTTCGAAAGCGTTTCGGAGTGTTTGGAAGGAAATTTCTGATTTTCTGCTGTCTGATATCGCATTTGCGAGTAAAGGGTCGCATATGCGACCACCACTTTTGCAGGCATTGTATTGCATTTGCGAAAATGGCTGGGACTGGCAGGCTTCGCAAATCTCGCAAATGCGAAAAATGGACTGGGCAGGGAAGGTTCGCATTTGCGAAGTTTTGGGTCGCTTTTGCAAAGCCCCCCTTCGCATTTGCGATGCTGAAAGGGTAAATCCAGGCTTCGCATTTGCGAGGATTTCTTCGCTTTTGCGAGTTCGCAATTGCGAACCCAGTGTCGCAGATGCGACATCTGCAGCCTGCTAAAAGTTGGGTATTCCGATTTTTGCTTCATTTTTTCAAATTTTTTAACCCTAGCTTTGAGGTAAGGCGATTTTGAGAGGGGATTTTCATACCAAAACATTGGGTAAGTATCTTTAATCAATTTCCAACTATATTTTGTGATTATACCTTAGATTTAACATCAAATTCATGAGAATCTAAAGGAAAATTTGGGAAATTGTGAAATCTTTCAAAATGTAAAATGATGATTTGAAGGACCAAATGGTATCGGAATTTGATAATTTTTGTATGGGTGAACTCGTAGCTGAATGGGTGTTCGGTTTTTATAAATTTTGTCGGGTTCCGAGGTGCGTGCTCGGGGAGTTGACTTTTGTTGACTTTTTGCAAATTGTATAAGAATCATAGCTTTGTTAATTGAAATTGTTTCTCTTGGATTGTTTGATGTATTCAAGTCGTTTTTGGCTAGATTGAGCCGAGCGTGATGAATTGGTAAAGGAAAATCTAAATTGAGTATTGAATTGGCCGGATTGAAGTAAGTATCTTGCCTAACCTTGTGTGGGGGACTCCCCCTTAGGATTTGAGTCTTCTATGCTAATTGTAGTTCGTGCACGCGAGGTGACGAGTGTGTGCTCTGACTTATTTGTGGAAATTTTTCCTTCAGGGTTCTTAGGTGCTTATGTTCATTAAATGGGAAGTTTTCTGATATGATTGGGTTTCTTAATTGCTTGCTTTGTCTCTATATTCTCCATACGACGTTGTTAGCTTTCCTTCAACTCTTACTTGTTACTTGGTCCTTATTTGCCTTAATCGAAGTGATTGGGTTGTTGAATTGTTGTTGTCGTTGATTTTAAACTATGTGTGGTATTGATATCACTTTGTTAATTTTATCTTGGTAGTTCATTATCATATCCTGTTCAATTTCTTTGACTAGTAGGTGTCTTGACCGTTCCTCGTCACTACTCGACCGAGGTTAGTCTTGATACTTACTGGGCACCACCGTGGTGTGCTCATACTACACTTCTGTACATTTTTTTGTACAGGTCCAGGTATTTGATCGGTAGTAGTTGTGCGGATCGTCGCGGTGGAGACTCATGGTAAACCTGCTGCTGCGTTCGCAGGCCTCGGAGTCCCCTTCATTTGTACTTATCTCCATCTGTTCCTTTTTGTTCAGGAACAATGACGTATTTGTTTCTTATAACTACTCTTAGAAAGGCTTATGACTTGTACCACCGGCTTTTTGGAATTGTAATTGTTCAGAGTTATATAATTTGATGTTAGTGAATATTAATATTATTTCTGTTAATGTTAGGCTTACCTAGTTTAGAGACTAGGTGCCATCACGACTCCTTCGGAGGGATTTTGGGTCGTGACAGTTGGAAAGGATTTTTCTATGTGGTTTCTTTGATGTGATGGAACACCTTCCAATTCACCTTGTACACGAGGCGTGACTTGGAGAGGCGGTTCAATGCAGGTGGATGTATCAATTTGGGAGGTAATGATCAAACCTTGATTCATTCTTGTAATTTTATTTAACGTTATCGTCTAATATGACAATGTGCAGGACTATCGGCAAGTTTAAATGATTTGTTAAACAGAGGAATAGGATTGAAGGATCTATATGCGAAGCCTATCTTGCAAAGAAAACTGCCCAATTTTGTTCTTATTACTTCGAGAGTCATGTGCCATGTGCTAGAAATAGGACCAATCGGCACAATGTCATGATTGAGAATGATCCATTATATCCACCAATGTCCATATTCAATCAACCAGGCCGAGGTTCTAAAGATCGATCAAAAAGGGGCCTAAGTAGTATGGAGCACAAATCAGCTTCCAATCATGTATTGCTAAATTGTCTGGAAGTTCAACCCTTTCTTATGTAAGTGTTGACGTAATATTAATTTTCATGGACTATTATTTAATTAGGTTGATGCAACTAGCAAAATTTTCAATGTGTCGCTCAATGACTTCGTGAGTCAATTTGGACATGATGTTGTATATTCTACATTTGAGGAGTGGTTTAAAGAGTGTGTAAGTGCAGCTTACATACTTGCTCACATATGAATATACATACTTGGTGTTACACCCCATGTTTTCGTACGTTAAAGTTTCGTCGTAAGTTAATCGACGTAAACTCGGGGATGAGATTATCTTGAGGTTATACGTATTTATGCTATTTATAACAAGCGATAAGTAAGTGCTCGTGAAGGATAAAGGGTAAACGAATCAAAGAAAATGAGTTTCGTTGAAGGTTGTCGATTTGAAATAAAATATGGTCCGAGCCATAATACCCGGTATTTATAGACTAGTGCCATACAAGGTACCCCATGACCATAATAGTAGGGTACATAAAGTGTATTAAAAGTTAGTAGTATTTTAAGTAATTTGAGGTAATTGATTAATTATTGGATAATGGAAGTTGTCTAGTTTATTAAAATTAGCGGGTAATTAATTAATAAGTTGGGGATAAGATTAATCCCTCCCCAACGTGGCAAGCCTTTCTTATCTACCTAATGACTAATTAGATAAGGTGGGGAGGTGTCACATTTTGACCAAGAAAAGTGACTCAAGCTTGGAATGTGGGGCCATCCAAATCTTAAAGATAATATTCATATTTAAATAATATTTTTTAGCCTCTTAGGGTGTGTTTGGTATAACGAAAAATATTTTCTTTTTCTTGGAAAAGAAGTAGTAATCTTATTTATTTTTCGTTGTTTGGTACGCAAATTAAGGAAAATGACTTCTCAAGAATATTCATAAATAATTAGATATAATAAACATGAAGCCATAAACGTTCACACCAACAACCTTCCGAACCCACATTTTTCATAAACTTTCGAACCGCTAAACTTTCGAAACCGCAAAATTTCTAACCCGTAAACTTTATAATTTCTAAACCCGAAAACTTCCAAACACATAAACCTCCGAACTCATAACTTTGGAACTTGTAAAATTGTGAACCTTTAAACTGATAAATAAAAAAAAAACTAAAACTGAAAAATATATTAAAAAATATTTCCCCCGTTCCAATTTATGTGAACCTGTTTGACTG
>NW_017673831.1:28736-93039 GCF_001879085.1 Nicotiana attenuata
AAACGAAAAACAGAAATTTAAAACTGCAATAAAAAATAATATTTTTTTGCGGGTGGGGTGGGGGTGGGGTGGAGGGGTAGTAGGGTGGGCGGTAACGGAAAAACTGAAATTTAAAAAAAGAAGGTGTTTTTTGGAGAGAGGGGGTGGCATGGGTTGGTGAGGGTAGGGAAGGTTGAGAAGGAGTTTTGGAAAATGTTTTCCCTTCTCTTGATAAGGAAAACATTTTCCTCCAGTTGGAGGAAAAAGAGTTCATAAGGAAAATATTTTTCAAAACATTTAAGCCAACCAAACATGGGAAAATTGAAAAATATTTTCTGGAAAATATTTTCCTTCATACCAAACACACCCTTAAGCACAAAAATCAGCCAAGCTTTTCATTTCTTGTAACATTCCTAGTCCAAATATTCATTTTCCAATCTCTTAAGAAAGAGCTTCCACCAAGATTTCCTTGCATAGGAATGTTACTGCAAATTCTTCAAGGAAAAGCTTCAGCCAACATTATCTTTGAATAACGACGTTGATGCTTCGAACTTTTCATATGAGTTGTTCCATGTTTTGTCGCAATTAACGTGTGTTAGAGGATTGACAAGAGAATCGACTCAGGTATGTCAAGGTTATCCCTTCTTTCTTTTGGAATAATCCATACAATACAACGAAACGAGCAAATGCACAACTTTCATAAATAACTCTATTTATAGAAGTATTAGAGGTGCCTATGTTCTTGAATTCTCATACGTCTTATTATTCTATCGTCTGTTCATGGGTCTCAGAAAATACGTAAGTTGATAAAGTTTATTTCATGATATTAATCAGAGATATAATGATCTTATGACGTTCCAAGAGATTTTATTGACGTACTTTTCATGCATTGCATTCATTTATACATGTACATTGACCCATGACTAAATGACGTTATATACGCATATATATGTATATGGGATATGGGAAAGGTTATGGCGTTATATACACACCACCACCTGATCAGCTGGTATACGTTGATGATTTTGCTCACAGTGGCCGAGTTGATATGATGGGATGCCCTCAGGGCCTGATGATGTTATGAAACATGTACCTATGCACGACATGATATTCATACGCATATGCATGACACTATAATTATTTCATGATTTACAGAATTATCCAGACTTACAGGTTGAGTCATTTACTCTATATTTCTTCCATGTCTGTTATGCACTTATTTATGTGCATTACATACTCGGTACATTGTTCGTACTGACGTCCCTTTTGCCTGGGGACGCTTCGTTTCATGCCCGCAGGTCCCGATGGACAGGTCGAGAGCCCTCCAAGTAGGCTATCGGCTCAGCGGAAGATGTTGGTGCGCTCCATTTTCTTTGGAGTTGCTTGTTTGGTTAGTATGATTTAGACGTGTATTGTTTGGTATGGCGGGACTCTGTCTCGACCTTTACAAAAATTATATATTCTTAGAGGCTTGTAGACAGATGTCATGTACGTAAAAGATTGTATGGCCTTGTCGGCCTATGTTCAGTATACGAGTAGTTATTTTTGTCTTATGGGCCCGCATGTCTTGTGTATAAGTTGGTATCACATGTTGTATTCTACTTATCTCACGGCAGCCTTCCGGCTCAGTTATCTATGATAGTATGACATGAAAAGATACGTTATGTTGGTACTAGGTTGAATAAGGTACCGGGTGCCCATCGCGGCCAATCGAATTGGGTCGTGATAAAAGTGGTATCAGAGCAGTTCTGTCCTAGGGAGTCTACAAGCCGTGTCTAGTAGAGTCTTGTTTATGGGTGTGTCGTGCACCACACTTATAAGTAGGAGGCTACAGGGCATTTAGGACTGTCACTCTTTCTTCTTACTCTAGATCGTGTGGTAGAGCTCAGTTGTAAGAATTCAAATTCCTAACTTCTATTTTATTCGTAATAAGACGATACCTGCATCCTAAATGAATGTTGGTAAAAGACATGGCTATGGAAGAGTTGAGTCAGAGGAACTCGACTTTGCATCATGCTTATTATAAGTAAATGTGAGGTCTTCAGCAGATCATGTGCGTACTGAAAGGTGTAAGCCTCTTGATGAGGAGCCTTAAGGCAGGAATATCTATCCACCCCTACGGTAAAAAGCAAAGAAAGATTCAGAAGGTAGATACAATTTTCAACAAGTAAAAGAAGCATGGTGAAGAAGGGTACGAGGCGCCCAGTTAAGAGGAGTATAAGACTTTTGAGTTACCTTCAACAATAATAGAGGTATGTACAATTGGCCAACCTCATCTCATTTATGCCCTATGGAAGCTAATAGAAGTATTATAAGAGAAGGACGGATATCAGGATCCGGCTGGAGTTAAAGTAACCCAAACTGGTAGAGGGATTATTTGCGTTAGTTGACATTTTCGAAGGATATTGTGAATGTGCTAATAGATCTCCTTGTGAGATACACAGATGGTGCACTCTAAAATAGTACCGCTAGATATGAGTACTACAAAGATAGGCACCGAAAGCCTTAAAGGGACAAATATTACCTTAGTATGACTCCCGTCCCTAGTAGAGAAAGAATGTTAGGCAGCCCGAAGAGCCAATGGATGGAGCAAGGGGTGCTAAAAGCAAAAGAATATCTTGTTCAATGATATTAGGCTATATAGATGATATTTACACCTTAATATTACCATGCTTTATTGTTGTTCTATAGGCAAATTGCCCACAAAATGCTCTAAATGGTGTTCTTTTATTTCGCAGGGAGTATTCTAAGTGAGTAAGCACCACGGAGTGTTTTGGAGGCAAAAATGTGAAGAAAACGCCTACTCAAGAAGTACCGAGCACTAAGAAGCAAAAAGATGTAATGAGCAAAATTCCACCGCGATCGCGGTGGAACCGCGGCAGACCAAGAAGCGAGGCAGAATACTCAGCATTCACCACGGTCGTGCCGCGGTCTTGCCGCGACCGCGGTGCACTGTTCACTCGCAAGGAAATTTGGGGACCAAAGTGTAAATTCGAGAAAACTTGTGTCAAACCCTTATAAGCTGTAGAAACTCGCCCAAGAAAGGTTGAAGCTTGTTTTGTTTGTACTTTGGAGGCAAGAACAAGTGTGACAACAGTAACAAAAACATTAGAATTCTTCTATCTTCTTTTGATTATTTTCAATTGCCCATTATGAATAATTTAGTATTTTTATCTTGTTTTGTCATGAGTAGCTAATTTTCTAGTCTAGGGTTTTGATGGAACCTATTGAAGGATGAACTTCTTGTTATGTTAATATAGTTTGCCAGTTTAATCTCTATTTGTTCAACTATGTGCTTGTTGTAGTTAATTGACAGGATCCTCAATTAGCTGTGCCTATTTAGTGTGCATAACTAGGGAGAGAGTGCATATTTAGGTTAATTGTTGAACAACACCACTCCCAAAGTATATAAGGGATCAATAACTACGGATTTAAAGGCGGGATTAGGGATAACGAAGCCTTGGGTGCAATCTAAAGTGAGCTATAATAAACAATGCCAGCTAGCGTATCTCGGGAGAGTGCGTCTGGTAAATTATCGTGATTACTCGGGAGAGATTTACGGTAACAAGAGTGCTCATGATTGATAGAGATGATTAGGCAATTCTATGTGAAACATAACCGGAAGGGATTCCAACAATAGGGGAAATCATAACCTTAGATCCTTCTCTTAATTGTTTACAACTTAATCATAGTTAGTTTACAGCTGTTTATTTACATTCATTCTTAGTTAATAGAAACATATTCAATTGTTATTCACAACGTTTGGGAAGTTGATTCCGTGGAATTTAGTAAGTCTAACGAAAGTAACTGATAGGTTAATTCCTTGTGGGTTCGACTCTGGGATAAATACTCAGATTATATTTGCAACGTCCGCGTGTCCTTTTTATAAGGCATAGTTGGGCGAGATCAAATTTTGGCGCTGTTGCCGGGGAATTAACGGTGTTATCAATTACAATTGAAAGAAATACAAAAAATCTTAGTGTAGTCAGTTTTCTCTATACCCAATCTATACATTGAAATTTTAACGTTTGTTGACTTGGTTGTACAGGTGCATGCCTAGAAACTCAACGAGAACTGGTGAAGTATTCGAAGCTTTATCTGATCCCGAGAATGTTTTTAAGGCCTTGAACCGGGCCAACTGGAAAAGCAAACAGCAACAAATAATTGAACAAATTGAACCGAACATGGGCGATCACGAAGAAAACCCACCGGCACCTCTTGTGCCAGAGGCTGCTCTCTATAACTGGGCACAACCCACAGCTGAAATTCTGTCCACAGGGATTGTAGTCCCGCAGATACAGGCTGAATCATTCCAAATCACGAATAACATGCTGCACTTGTTGCAGAACAAGGGACTATTTTCGGGGTCACAAGTCGAAGATCCTCAACAGCACTTGAAGAATTTCCTGTCAATCTGCAAAACCTAAAGGCAGCCCAACATAACTCCGGAAGTAATCAAGCTGTTATTGTTTCCATTCTCGGTGACGGGAGCTGCCCAGACCTGGCTAAACTCACTCCCCATAAATTCCATAACAACTTGGGAGGAGTTAGTCAAGCAATTCCACAACAAGTTCCACCCACCCAACAAGACTGCTCAACAAATTGATGAAATTTTGAGTTTTAAACAGAGACCAATGGAGACACTGCATGAAATATGGGAACGCTTCAAAGGGATGCTAGTTATATGTCCGCACCATGGTATTCCTATCACGCCCCAAAACCGAGGGGCATGACCGGTGCTCGACCGGGTAGCCCCAATCAAGCGAACCTGGGTGCCTTTCCTATCTCACGTGTTACCCTGTGTTTTTATTACTCATTAATCAAAGGAAATAGCCATTTATGATTTAAACACCTTTTTACAAAATATACATAACGTACATGGTTACTTAGCATGGTTTGCAAGTTACACTGCCCAAATACCAGATACATAAGTACATAACCCACACTCCCTGTCTACGGAGCCTCTAAGGATACAAAGAGTTTTACAATACCCTCCGGTAACAAGGCTCCGACTATACCTTACACAAATACTAAAAATAAGACTCCGGGAGGAAAAGCGGCATGAGCCACGCAGGGCCCCGAGAGGAAAGGGGCTCACCAATTCAGCTGACGGGAAGTGAAGGAGTGCTACTGTCGGTGGACTGGAGTACCTGCTATAGATCCACCTACAATCATAACACGAATGTAGCTTCCCCGGCAAAAGGGACGTCAGTACATTTGAATTGTACTGGTATGTATGAACAAACTTTACCCCAAGTAAAATCAAACAATACAAACTTTACCCCAAGTAGAATCAATCAATACACAGATAACAAACAATAATAGAATCAACAATCAAATGCACATGAAAGGAACAACCAAAGCCAAACAAGTTTCACAATCTCTCCTTTTCCCCTTTCAACATTATTTCATCACATCAATGATTTCACAACTTTCTCATCTTTTCATTTCAATAGTGATTTCGGTCACTTTTCCACCCTTATTACCTCGGCCACCCTTATTACCTTGGCCACCCTTAACACCACAACCCACACCTTATTACTTCGTGTTGTGGCGCGCAACCCGATCCCACCGAACAATCATATTTCACACAACAACAACAACAAATCACATTTCACACGACAACAACAACAAATCACCTTTCACACGACAACAACAACAAATCACAAAGAATTTTCATAACCATCAATACCATTTCCATCATATACAACAGCCCGCATACAATTTAAGTCACAACGATAGTTGCCCACGACGAGCCACACATGATGTTACCACAGTTGTTTCAATTGCATCAATCACGACTTCTTTCCATCATTTATTTCACAGCTCTTACCACATAAACACATTCGCACACACACTTGGTTTGTTGCCATTTATTCACACCGTCATATCGGAATGTTAACCAACAATGTTCGAGGCAATTTAGTCACAAGAATTCATGAAATAGGCCATCTTGCCCTAACACCCGTAAAGCAAACAAAATTCACAAATAGTCCACATAACAAATGCATACCAGTTACTCGTACACCAAATAGGGTGACTTTACAAAGGTGAAAGTTGGCCATACATACCTGGAATCGAATTTCCCCTTTTTACTTCTACTTCGGCTCACCAACAGCCTAGTACCGACAATCTAGTTCACAAGATAACACATATATCTTAGAATTGAAGTTCACAATTGCTACCCGAACTTATTTAGGTTATCAACCGCTCCTTTTGCAAATCTATTCTCCTACCCAATTCTTTTTACTAGATTTTAGGAATTAAAGAGCATGCATGTATGTTTTCAACTTTTAGTTTCAAGAATTAATGCATGAGAATCCTCTTTTTGTTTAAATCTAAAAACCAATGAAAAGGGTTGGGGATTTTACCTGCAAGAACGAAGAAGAAGATAATTACTCAAAATTTCCGGGCCTGGGTAACTTTGAAAAATCAAATTGATGACGATAAAACTTTCTCTCTCAAGAACCCTCTCTTCCCTCTCTCTAGTTTTGTTCAAAAAATATGTTAAAATGAGGGGTTGGGGTGTTTTATTGAAGAAGGGGTCGGGTTTAAAATTTAGAAAAATAGGAGCCCCAAGTCAGGTATGCAATCGCATTTGCGATCGCAAAGCGGAAATGCGGCCCGCAGAATGGACCGCAAAAGTGCTCCCAAAATCTGATCATTCTGTCTGGGTTTGCGGTAGAAATGCGGACGCATACCCGTTCTGCGGTCGCATAATGCACCGCAGAACTGTCCTTTACAAAATTTCAAGATAATTATGCGACGACTATGCGGTCCGCATATCAGTTATGCAATCGCATAATGGACCGCATTTTGACCTCAAATTTGACTAACACACTAACTCACTTTGCGATAGAAATGCGGTCCGTATACTCGATTTGCGACTGCATTCTGGATCGCATAATAGCACTTTTCTGGAAAACTTTGATTCTTGATTTTTAAATGCTTAGATCAGTACATTCCTAACACATACTCGGAACTGGGCACTACGAGCTACTAGGTTTTGAGTACAAATTTTCACGGGGCCTTACAATTCCAGATCTGATGTTGGGGCAGCGGTTTTACATGGGATTGTCAGATAGTGTGAAGAACATAGTTGATGCTTCAGCTGGTGGAGCATTTTTGAGCAAAAAATGGAGAGACGGCCAGAGTTTGCTTGACAAGATGGCACAAAATTCGGGATGGACAACAAGAAATGCACCTATCACCCTAGTGGTTCGCTCAGTGCCCTTAGATCCATCCAACTCTATGGCTGAAAATATGGCCACCTTATTGACACAGATGAGTATACTCACCATAAAGGTGGAAGAGTCAGGGTAGAAGCAGCAGCTACACATAGTAGATACTACCAATGGGGGCTTGTGCGCATCTTGCATTAGTCAGCCAATTGGTAACCAGTGGAATGCAGAACATGATCATCATCACTACCCTGAAGACATGAATTATATGTCCAATTATGGAGGCCAGAGACAGGGTGGTCATAATTGGGGTCAGCAGCAGCAGCAGCCATACAGACCAGTCCAGCCACAATTCAACAATGGAAACATGGGAGGAATGAGACCGCCCAATAATATGGCGCCTTATCAAAGGCCACAGGGATACAATAATCAAAATCAGCAGCAGGGGTATCATCCTCCTCAGCAGCAGCATGGTGGATGGCAGGAAGATGGGTTTGCTAGACTTGAGGCAATGATGCAGCAGGTTATTGGGTCTAATGCAAAAATTAGTGAGAGAGTAGATGCACATGATTCAGCTATCAAGAATATTGAAGTGCAGATGGGCCAAATTTCGATGTCTCTGAACAATCGTCCTCATGGGACATTACCTGCAGACACCCAGATAAATCCAAAAGATCAAGGCCCGAAGCAGCTGATGGCAGTGAGTCTACGTAATGGCGGAGATTTGGATATAGATCAAGAAAGGGCTCGAGAAACCAGACAGGCTGAGACACTCATACCAGTTCCCATTGAGCTGGATGAGTCAACGAAACTGACAGAGGTGGCAGTCCAGCCTGCCCAGGAAGAAAATAACATTCAGATTGAGACTGAGAAAGAAGCTGAGACAGCCCGGGAACCAGTAATTGAGGTGGCAGCTGATAAAGAGCAATCCCAAATCATTGGAAAAAAGAGACCTCCTGCACCATTCCCTCAGAGGCTGGCTAAGTACCAAAAAGAGGAGCAGTACAAGAAATTCTTGGAGATGCTGAAACAAATCCAGGTAAATATTCCATTGATTGATTCTTTGAAAGAGATGCCTGGGTACGCAAAAATGATGAAGGACTTAATGTCCCGAAAATTCGATTTCCAAGACTTGGCCACGGTGACTCTTACTCAGACCTGCAGTGCAGTGGTGACTAGACCAATTGCGGAGAAGCTATCTGACCCAGGGAGCTTTACAATTCCCTGTACTATTGGTAATTTTGCTTTTGCCAAGGCACTTTGTGATTTAGGGGCCAGCATAAATCTTATGCCCCTGGCGATTTATAAGAGACTGGGGATCGAAAGAGCTAGACCCACCTCTATGTTGCTGCAGCTGGCTGACAGGACTGTAAAAAGATCTTCTGGTATCCTGGATGATGTGTTGATTCAGGTAGGGAAATTTGTGTTCCCTGCAGATTTTGTGATCATAGACTGCAAAGTGGATGAAAAAATTCCCATAATTTTGGGAAGGCCGTTCTTGGCCACTGGGCGAGCTCTCATTGATTGTGAGATTGGGGAGCTCAAGATGAGACTGAACGACGAAGAGATAACATTCAATGTGCAGAAATCTATGAGGCTACCAAGTGAATTCGCCAATTGCTCTCTTATTGATGTCGTGGATGTAATTGTAGAAACTGATGATGAGATGTTGACAATTGAGGACCCCCTGGCTGCATGTCTGATGAATTTAGATGAGGTGAATGGAGAAGAACTGGCAGAATGGGTGTTGGCATTAGAGGGCAGAGGGTTCTAGGATAGAACTCTTGAATTTGAGCCCTTACACTTAGAAAATAGAGAAACTCCTCCAGCTAAGCCATCCATTGAAGAACCACCAAAGCTGGAATTGAAGCCATTGCCAGCCCATCTCAGGTATGAGTTCCTTGGACCTGACTCCACATTACCTGTTATTATCTCATCTAGTTTGTTAGATGTGCAGGCACAACAACTCTTGCAGGTACTCAAGGAGTGTAAGACTGCCATTGGGTGGACCATGGCAGACATTAAGGGGATCAGCCCCGCTTACTGTATGCATAAATTTTGCTGGAAGAGGGACACAAACCTTCCAAGGAACATCAAAGAAGGCTAAACCCAAATATGAAGGAATTGGTGAAGAAAGAAGTGATAAAGTGGTTAGATGTGGGAATCATTTTCCCAATCTCTGACAGTAGCTGGGTCAGCCCGGTGCAATGTGTGCCTAAGAAGGGTGGCATGGCGGTGATCAAAAACGATAACAATGAACTGATCTCAACACTAACCGTCATGGGCTGGAGAATCTGCATGGACTACAGAAAGTTAAATTTAGCCACCCGGAAAGACCACTTCCCTCTTCCCTCTTCCCTTCATCGATCAGATGCTAGACAGATTGGCAGGGAGGTCACACTTCTGTTTTCTGGATGGGTACTCAGGGTACAATCAGATTTCCATTGCACCAGAGGACAGAGAGAATACCTCCTTCACTTGCCCATATGGCATTTATGCCTTTCGGAGGATGCCCTTTGGCCTATGCAATGCACCCGCCACATTCCAAAGGTGCATGATGGCCATATTCATTGACATGGTAGAGGACATAATGGAGGTATTCATGGATGATTTCTCAGTGGTGGGGAACTCATTTGATGAGTGCCTTATAAATCTGTCTCGTGTGCTGAAACGGTGTATTGAGACTAACCTGGTTCTTAATTGGGAGAAGTGCCATTTCATGGTACAAGAGGGCATAGTCTTGGGGCACCGGGTGTCAAGCAAAGGAATTGAGGTGGATCGTGCTAAAGTGGATGTGATAGCAAAGCTGCCCCCTCCAACTTCAGTCAAGGCAATCAGGAGCTTCCTCGGGCATGCCGGTTTTTATCGGAGATTCATAAGAGACTTCTCAAAAATTGCCTAACCCTCTTTGTAAGTTGTTAGAAAAAGATCACCCCTTCTTGTTTTCTGATGATTGCAGGGTAGCACTCGAGGAGTTGAAAAAGAGGCTGGTCACATCACCAATCATTGTTGCCCCCGACTGGGAGCAGCCATTTGAACTCATGTGTGATGCCAGTGACTACGCAGTGGGGGCAGTACTGGGACAGCGGAAAGACAAATTAATGCATCCAATCTACTATGCAAGTAGAACGCTGAGTGGATCCCAGCTGAACTACACTGTGACGGAGAAGGAGATGTTGGCGGTGGTGTTTGCTTTTGATAAATTCAGATCATACCTGATCGGCTCTAAGGTTATTGTATACACTGACCATGCAGATCTCGGGTACTTGATTGAGAAGAAGGAGTCGAAACCGCGCCTGATTCGTTGGGTGCTGTTACTGTAAGAGTTCGACCTCGAAATTCGAGACCGTAAGGGCACAGAAAATCAAGTCGCTGATCATCTATCACGACTTGAGGGAGCTGAAAATTCAACTAAGGTTGAGGACATTCTGGAAACCTTTCCAGACGAGCAACTGCTCACGGCTAATCTTGAGGAAGTGCCATGGTATGCAGACTTTGCAAACTACCTGGCTTGCGGTATTGTTCCCTATGATCTTTCCTCTGTACAAAAGAAAAAGTTTTATCGTGACTGCCGCATGTATTATTGGGATGAACCTTACTTGTTTTGAATATGTGTTGATAATATGATCCGGAGGTGTGTCCCCGAGATAGAACAATCTTCTATTTTGCAGGCATGTCATGCATCAGCTTATGGAGGGCATTTCGGAGGAGTTAGGACAGCTGCGAAAGTGCTAGAGGCCGGTTTCTTTTGGCCAACAGTGTTCAAAGATGCGCACAAATGGGTGAAGGGCTGCAATGAATGCCAGCGAACCGGGAACATTTCCCGGCGCCATGAGATGCCCATGAACCCGATTCAAGAGGTGGAAGTGTTTGATGTTTGGGGAATTGACTTCATGGGTCCCTTCGTCAGCTCCTTTGGCAATAAGTACATACTTGTGGCTGTAGACTATGTGTCCAAATGGGTAGAAGCTGCAGCACTTCCCACTAATGATGCAAGAGTAGTGGTGGGGTTTTTGAAGAAGAACATATTCACCCGTTTTGGGACACCGAGAGCTATAATCAGTGACGGAGGCACCCACTTCTATACTCGAGCTTTTGAGAAGTTGCTAGCGAAGTATGATGTGCATCACAGGGTTGCAAGACCGTATCATCCGCAGACAAGTGGACAGGTGGAAGTGTCTAACAGAGAGATAAATAGTGTATTGACTAAGACTGTAAACGCCACAAGAACTGATTGGGCGAAAAAGCTAGATGATGCACTCTGGGCTTATAGAACTGCTTTTAAAACACCAATTGGTATGTCACCATATAGGTTAGTGTTTGGGAAGGCTTGCCACTTGCCAGTGGAACTTGAACACAAAGCTTGGTGGGCACTGAAACAGCTAAACCTAGACAATGAGGCTGCGGGCACAACGAGAATCACTGAATTCCATGAGCTTGACGAGTTCAGATATCTTGCTTTTGAGAGCAAAAGATTGTACAAGGAAAAAATGAAGAGGTTGCACGACCAGAACATTGTTGAGCGACATTTCAAACCCGTGGACATGGTATTGCTCTATAACTCACGATTACGGCTGTTCCCTGGTAAGCTTAAGTCACGATGGTCTGGTCCATTTCGAGTGGTCGAAGTATTCCCTTCAGGGGCTGTGGAAACTGCCTCGAAGAAAGACTCTCACACATTTAGAGTCAATGGGCAGCGATTGAAGCTATATGTAGGTATGAGTGTACCAAAAGAAGTGATAGAGATCAACCTGACGGAACCTCAGAGGTCGAGCAAACCGTAAATGCGCTTATCTGCGTCGTGCCGCGACGTTAAATCAGGCGCTGCATGGGAGGAAACCCACGAAATGTTGTTGTTAGTGCTCTCTTCTGTAACTTCTTATATATAATAAAAAAAATAAAAAAAACTAGGCATCACCGCGACCACGGCTGGACCGCGGTGGAAGACGAGGATTCTGCCTCAGGAACGTCAACCCACCGCGACCGCGGTGAAAGGAAAGCTTTCTGCCTCCGATTTTTAAACCCACCGCGGCCGCGGTGGGACCGCGATCGACCGCGGTGGGTACCAGGTATTTTTTTATTTTATATTTTTTTTAATTTTTTTTCCTTTTTCTTTCTTTTTCTTCTTCTTTTATTTTTATAACCCCCAATTAACAATCCCCCCATAAACCACCAACCCCCCCCCCCTTTCTAATTCCCAAATCCCTCTCCCTCTCTAAACCCTAACTCCCCAAACCCATCTCTTCTTCTTCTCTTCTTCACTCATACTACTCCCCCATCTCCATTCCTCCCACACCTTCCTCCATTAAGGTATAATACTCATCTCTCCTCTCTCTTTTCTTTTTGTATTTTGTTGTAGTATATGCCAGTTTAATGATTGTAATGGTGTAGTAATTGTTAGTTTTTTTCTCGTTTTTTCTTTTGAATTTCATTTTTGAAACTGATTGGTGAAGGGGCTGTGTGTTTAATGTGGTGGAACAGTGTGTGTTGGTGGGTGTTTCATGAAGTGTTGTGGGGTGTGATGGTGTAGTAGCATTTTTGATTTAGGGGAGTTTTGATGTACCCATGAGGGCTATGTGTATGTAGAATTTGTCTTGCCCACAAGGTGTTTGGGGTATTGCCCCAATGGAGTTATAAGGGGCTAATGTGACATGGTTGTGGTGAAGTCTGAGTAACCACCCATAGTCAGACATTTCACACAGTCACTAATAGGGGTTTCTCTGTTTGACAGGTAAAATGAGTTCATCTAGGAAGAGACGCAACACTGGGTCCTCCGCTAGTGGACCGGGAAGCTCCTCGAGAGCTAGGAGCCAAGCCAGTGTGCCTTAGTTTGATAGCACTAGGTTTGTATCCAAACCGACGAAGGACCGGTACAACGCAAAGGCAGCTAAGAAATTGCTCCATGAGGTACATATTGACCGACAAGCCTTAGAGGTGGAGTGCCCGAATATCTTCAATGAGTTGAGGAGGTGTCAGCTGGACATCTTCTTCGAGGTACCGGAGGAGGCCAATATTCAGATGGTGCGGGAGTTTTATGCAAACTTGCCGGAACATGAGCATAGGTTTGTTACTGTGCGCAATACCCGGGTAGATGCCTCCCTCGAGACCATCCGCCGGGTGTATCGCCTTCCAGTATTCACGGGAGAGACAGATGCTTATATAGATAATCATCGCCCGAAGGTTGAGTGGGCACCAATTCTTGATGTCATCTGTATCCCTGACAAGTCGTTTATATGGATAAAGCGTCTGATAACATTGAACTCACAGTCTCTTAATTGGGAGGCAAAGTGCTGGCTCACCATTATCAACACCCATTTGCTACCCTCCAGTAACACAACTGATGTCAATGGGCCACGGGCAGCGGCTATCTACTGACTTATGACACACCAGGATTTTGATGTCGCCCGGCTCATCCACGATGAAATGTTCATTCGCTCCCCTGAGATACTCAAGGGCTTTTATTTCCCTTCTCTGGTCACCAAACTGTGTCGTCTGGCTCGAGTCCCTGAAAAACTTAGAGTTGACGGGAAATTACCCCTGAAAGCCCCGTTCCTGGCTAGAAAAATTTGAATTGGAAGAGAGTCGGTGGTGAATGTTGATGACTCAGATGATGAATCTGATGATGATGATGTTGCGGCAGCTGAGGTCCCACCACCTCCGAGAGTGGAAGAGGCAGGCCCATCACAGCCCCGCCGGAGCACCCGCATGACAGCTTTGGAGCAGGAGATGGCTGGGTTGCGTACCTCAGTCACTGAATTGGGTGCCCGTGTAGACGCGGTGGCTGACCGGCAGGTGAAGTCGGAAAAGAAATTCTTAGGATGGCTGAGAGCGCTGGGTCGTGCCTGCAATGTGATCCCAGACACCGTCTCCGATTAGGAGTGATCTTTTAGGGAAGTTCCTTTACCTCACTGTTCTTTAAATTTTTATGCCATGAGGACATATCTAGATTTTAAGTGTGGGGTGGGGGATACTTCAGTGTATGTATGTATCTGTAACAATTGACTGTTTGATTTTTTTTCGTTGCTTTGCTTGTTTTTGGTGTTTTGAGTAATAGTTCATTAGGTAAGTTAAAGTAGGTAAGTGACTTGTCCCGACGACGGATCTCTTTCGGCGGGGTTCTTGAGGGACTAAGTCGGAAAAAATAAGACCAAAAAGATTTTTTATTTTTAGGTAGTGTAGTAACTCCCCCTTGGTTTTTCTTTGGGCCACGGTTCTTTTCCAACGGTTTAACTTGAACCGGGTGTAGGTAGTTTTTGTTTATTTTGTTTTTTTTAGTTGTAGTTAGGAGTAATGGGCTACGAGCTAAAATGGAAGGAGAAACCCTTAGCGTGTATACACCTGAGCACAATAGGCACTAGAGCGTAACGCCTAGTCTCAGTGGTTGATTCTTGCTGAAGTGCCTTAAATTGCATGTTTGTCACTGACTTGAATACTCAAAAGAGAATGTCTTGATAAATCAATCCGGAGTGAGTCATATGCCATGTGGGTGTGAGTTTTACTATATTCCATGATTCACATTTGATGCCTAGAACTTGCCCTGTGTGTTTGCAAAGCGAAATAGTAGTTTCATTCAGTTTTAGAAGTGATATAGGCATTCCTTTGTTGAGCCGGACATATAAAGTAAACCCACCTGAATGTAATATATCTTAGTTAACCCCGTCGAGCCTATATAGCATGATTCTTTGGCAACCACATTGCGAACCTTACCCAATTGTTTGAATAGCCTGCTGTTTGAACCCTTTTTACCTCCCATAAGCACTTGAATGGTATTGAAATTATGCAAAAGCAAAAGTGTGGGGTGGTGGTTTGGTTTTTGAGTGGAACCATTGAAATAGAAAAAAAAAGGTGCATAATTTTGAAGGGTATAAGAATAAGAACCACAGAAAAAAAATGATGAGTAAAATGTAGTAATCGATAAGTGGTGGTTTGTTATAATTGCACCTAATGGATAGGGATGTTGTAAATAAAAAGTGGTGGAGTGTTTGGTTGGCATAAGTGTTGTTTTAAAGGTTAATGTAATTGTATTAAAAGTGCTTAGGGAGGTTAGTCACTATATCCAAATATATCCTACCCGTCCCTTAGCCTACATTACAACTAAGTGAAGTCCTATTGATCTTAAACTGTGTGAGCTCGATTAGTAGAGTATTACACTATAGACAAGCCTATGGTGCATCTTTGTGGCATGTGAATGTCCTTTTGGAGAGTGGGCGATTTTTGTCCATCTGAGTTCCTAATTGTTTTAATCATATTAAGTGTGGAACTACTCTCTTGTGTGATGTGAGGGCATGTGATTCACAGAGGAAAGGTAAGTCTTGACTCTTGTATAAAGTATTTTGAGTAAGTGTGAATGTTGCGTGGTACGAGGGATTCGATTGTTGAGGCAAAGGTTGTTCACTACTAGGTGCAACTTTGGTAAAGTGTTCAAGGTGTGATTCGTTAAAGGAAAAGCTTAGGGAAGGAACTTTGATAGAGTGTGGTGGATTTCTAGAGGACTAGCAATGATTTAAGCGTGGGGTGTTGATATTAGGCTATATAGATGATATTTACACCTTAATATTACCATGCTTTATTGTTGTTCTATAGGCAAATTGCCCAAAAAATGCTCTAAATGGTGTTCATTTGTTTGGCAGGGAGTATTCTAAGTGAGGAAGCACCACGGAGTGTTTTGGAGGCAATAATGTGAAGAAAACGCCTACTCAAGAAGTACCGAGCACTAAGAAGCAAAAAGATGTACTGAGCAAAATTCCACCGTGATCGCGGTGGAACCGCGGCAGACCAAGAGGCGAGGCAGAATACTCAGCATTCACCGCGGTCGTGCCGCGGTCTTGCCGCGACTGCGGTGCACTGTTCACTCGCCAGGAAATTTGGGGACCAAAGTGTAAATTCGGGAAAAACTTGTGTCAAACCCTTATAAGCTGTAGAAACTCGCCCAAGAAAGGTTGAAGCTTGTTTTGTTTGTACTTTGGAGGCAAGAACAAGTGTGACAACAGTAACAAAAACATTAGAATTCTTTATCTTCTTTTGATTATTTTCAATTGCCCATTATGGATAATTTAGTAGTTTTATCTTGTTTTGTCATGAGTAGCTAATTCCCTAGTCTAGGATTTTGATGGAACCTATTGAAGGATGAACTTCTTGTTATGTTAATAAAGTTTGCCAGTTTAATCTCTATTTGTTCAACTATGTGCTTGTTGTAGTTAATTGACAGGATCCTCAATTAGCTATGCCTATTTAGTGTGCATAACTCGGGAGAGAGTGCATATTTAGGTCAATTGTTGAACAACACCACTCCCAAAGTATATGAGGGATCAATAACTGCGGGCTTAAAGGCGGGATTAGGGAGAATGAAGCCTTGGGTGCAATCTAAAGTGAGCTGTAATAAACAAAGCCAGCTAGCGTATCTCGGGAGACTGCGTCTAGTAAATTATCGTGATTACTCGGGAGAGATTTACGGTAACAAGAGTGCTCATGATTGATAGAGGTGATTAGGCAATTCTATGTGAAACATAACCGGAAGGGATTCCAACAAGAGGGTAAATCATATCCTTAGATCCTTCTCTTAATTGTTTACAACTTAACCATAGTTAGTTTACAGCTGTTTATTTACATTCATTCTTAGTTAATAGAAACATATTCAATTGTTATTCACAACATTTGGGAAGTTGATTCCGTGGAATTTAGTAAGTCTAACAAAAGTAATTGATAGGTTAATTCCTTGTGGGTTCGACTCTGGGCTAAATACTCAGATTCTATTTGCAATGTCCGTGTGTCCTTTTTATAAGGCATAGTTGGGCGAGTCATTCAAGTTTTCAGAATAAAGTGATAAACATAAATATTAGCGGGAAATAAGAAGAGAGTTAATGAAGCATTATGAGTAAGATATGATACATGGATAACAATGGTAGATCAAAGAAAAAGAAAGATAGGATAACAGAGTCTATAATCAAGGGAAGGAAAAGACGAAAGGTGGCAGGCCTTGAGACAACAAAGGAGTACAGGCCATAAAGCCACATCCTCATTTCGAAAAATAATTTCGTGACTCTAACATGATTACCAAGGGGAAAAGTTAGACCCAGAATAATATAAATCAGTATGGACTGGTGACAGGATAAACTAAACATGAATTAGGGACTGAGTGATTTGATAATAGTCGGTATCGTAAGAACTACAGATTCGTTTCGGCGATAATAGAATGGACAATAGAAGAAGATTCATGAGAAATTTAGAGGATGGTCATTCAAGTAGACGCTTCCCTAAAGCAAGCCACGTGAGCAAAGTTAAGCTCAGGGGACTGTATGTTCCAGTTATACTAAGTGTCACCCTCGCGAGTAAGGAATTTTGTTATCCTTGGTACAGAAGGATTACCGCAAGGCGAGTAAGGGTCATCGATGATGTCAAAAGACGCCAAAGATGAAGAGGTAAAACATCTATAGGTAGGTCGTCGTAGCTCCTATCGTACCCCTTATTTCCTCGCGGAAGTCCGGGTTTCGACATTCATTGGGAGCAACTCGTTTCCTTTTGGGAATTGGGTATTTGAAGAGTCGCCACCTAACGGATTAAGGTGCGTTAGGGCACCTAGAGCAATTAACTCATATAACTAGTTTGCATTACTAGAGATTAAGGTAAGGGCTCGAAATAACCTGGAGGGGAAGGTGTTAGGCACCCCTCGCGGTACACAACGGTGGGTCCCAGCCGAACTCAATTATGTGAATTAGTCATTTAACAAGTAAACAGTCTAAGCACACATTTGCAAATAAAGGGAAGTTTAGGCAGTCTAAGCACATATATGCAAATAAAGGAAGTTTAGGCAGTCCAAGCACACATATGCAAATAAAGGAAGTTTAGGGATAGGTAGTCTAAGCACACATATGTAAATGAAGAAAGGGAAGTGCTAAGTTGATTAGCCTATAGGATCACATCTGTACAATACCCGGTAAGCCTTCCTCAGATATAGGGGTTACACGTGGCATTAGCGCACAAGTCATCATATCCTTTTTACTACCCATTACCCTCCCCTTAACGGTTATATAAGCGAGTTTAATTAACGAACTCTAAGCGTGCTTTACCTGTCCTTTCTTTGTGGTCCGGGAGGTATTTAGGACCTCTAAATTTAGGTAGTACTAGACCCTCCTAAGGTGTTTAAAAGGTAAAATCTAAGCGACAACAAATAACATATAGGACTGTCAAATAGGGAAGCAATTAAGGGGCTCATGTTTACCTCCACACATAAACAAATAAGTAGCACGTCTCAGACAACAGATTTTAAAGAATTTCAGAAGGTCCTAGAACAGGACATCTATGTGAGCATCACAAACACAGAATATGCAACATTTGTTTTAAGGTGAAGTGACAGAATCCTAATCAGTTTGCCTACTGATTTTAAAGCTTGTTAAACCTGGGAAATTTTACAAATAGGTAAAGTATAATTTCACAGTTTTTAGACCATTAATTACCTAGGGCTTCCCTAGGCGGGGGTCTGTATGCAATCATAATTCTGGGAACTAATTAAAACAACTTGAAGTTATTCAGTCCTATAGGCAGGCTGATCTAGGTGATTAATGTTACAAAAAGCTGATTTCATGCATATTTATACTAGAACATGATATATATGTGTTGGGGCTGCCTTTAAACCCATATACAGATAATTACTCATTTGAACGACATAGATACGATTTAGAGCAAATGCAAACAAAGCCCTAAGGCAGGATTTTTAATGTACAAAGACAGATGGTTATCTTGTTAAACATGATTACAGCCGTGGCTTAATGACAGGATTTTCAGGTGATGACAACTTATGCAGAATCAGAAATGAAGTGATGAACTATAACATGTTTTCTAATAAGCAAAGGCAGTAAACGTGAATATCCTAAGGCAGGATTTCTAATGCAAATAACACAGACCTATGACATGTTTCTAATGCATAGCATATAGACCTAAAGCATGATTCCTATTGCAGATAAGCACAACATAATCCTAAAGCATGATTTCTATTGCAAATCATCATAATGTAAACCTAAAGCAGGATTTCTACCCAGTTTCCCTACAAAATCCTATAGGAAACCTCCCCTTTATACTAATTACCCCAATATCTGTTTACAAAGAATATTATTACAGACTAGGATCAAATGAATTACATAAATAAATGTAAACTATACTATAGGGAGCCTGAATTAGGCCCAAAGTAAACCTGGGGATGCCAGGCCTTCAAAATAGTCTCGGATGCCAAGAATCTCACAACCAATAGTGTATCCTAGTGTGTGAAAGTTCCTAAGGACCTCAAGGATCCCGGGCAATGCTCACACCAAGACCTTTCTCAAATAGAGGATTGGTTATGTGCAGTGTGGAAGGGCCAGCCCTGGTATGCCAGAGTTCAGAGGAATCTCAAGGATCCCTAAGCAGTACACACACCAGAGGGGTAGAACCAAATAGTCTAAGAGTAAAGTGAGAGTGCTTGACATAGTTTTGAAAGACTTAGTAAAAAATTGTAGAGACAATTTTAGAAGTGAAAAAGATTTCAGAACTAGAAAACAGTTTTAAGAAGATGCTAGGAGTGACACCAGTTTTGAGAAGAATACTAAGAGTAGAAGAACAATTTTGAAATCATTTATGAGGAGAGCAAATTCAGTAGACAACCAATTAATCATAGATTGATAAACACTTAACAAACAGATCTACAAACAGGGGGTGAAGGGGATTGGGAACATATAGAGTTGAAACCACATAAACAGGGAAAACATTTAAGACGACAAATGCACAGAACAACTAGGAGTCCACTAAACAAGTCAGTCATGGTAACAGGCAGTTAAAACATAGAGAAAGAGTGGAGTAAAAGTCATGTTGAAGACAGGGGTGCATAAGACAGGGTTGTTCATACAATTAGGGCCAATCGAATGCATTAGGAGACTAAGTGACTAACATGATCACACCAGTTAAAGGGGGGGAGGGGGTAAGCAGGGACCAAGTAAACATGCTGGACAAGAATGAAGTTTAGACACGCTGATTACACATTGAACAAGAGAAGGCAGAATTTAGACATGCTGAATAAAACAGTAAACAGGGAAACAAATTGGATACATAGTCAATTGAACTAGTGCAGGAATGGAACACATGGAGTTGAGTTTCAAAATTAACTAGAGACATACCAGTTAAAGAAGAAAGTGCAGAGTGTAAAGCAGGTGTAGTTCCAATGTCTAGCCCTGCTTTCAGCCGACTAGACCAATAGTTATCACAAGTAGCAGAGAAAGAAGAGAGAGTATGAGTGTGAGTGTGTGTTTTGAACTTAGTGTGAGTGTGTTGAGAGGTAGAATAAGAGTGTTTATATAGCAATATAGAGTGGAACAAAATAAGGTAAAGGAATCAACATTCAGTCAATTAAGGAAATCATAGGATCACAGAATCCAATCACATAAAGGAGCTCAGAATAGACCCTTAATTAGGGGTAATTGATCAAACAGTAATAACAGGGATCTAATTAAGGAAAGAATCCCAATCATACCATGTAAAGGAATCAGTAAGAATCCCTGAACCGTACAGATAGTTTACTAAGGCAAGGCAGGTAAAATAGTGTAAATAAGGTAAAGGAAGTAACCAAATAAGTAATCAAGCTTGATTGGGGATAGGAAATTAGGGAATTATACCATAAATAACCTTAGTTGAATTTCAAATAAGGCGAGCAGTAGGTTTAACAATCAATTAGGGTTAGAACCCTTACATCCAGTAATCGGTTTCACAAATAAGGCAGCACGGATAATCAGAGACTAATCAAAGGGTTAATCAACCCATAGATAGACAAGAGATGTCAATTAAGAACTCGGGATTGAGGAGAACAATCATAGATTAGTAAATAAGTTTGGTAAACAAAGGAAACCCTAGATGATTAGACAAATCAATCAATTATTCAAATAATAACGGACAAGATGTTGATATCACAATAAATAGTCAAACAATTGAACCAGAAACATAGCCTTGCAAGAAAGGATTGAACACAAACATAAGACATTTCAGAAAAATCTTTTGCGCAGACGGAGTGAAACCATGGATTTTAAAAAGATACTTAGGGTTGATTAGTAGCAGGAAGATTAGGGGAGCTTTAAAGAAATAGCCATGGAAACAGAAAGCACCTCAAACATACAGAGATTTGGGCAACAAAAATCAGAGAAATCAAAAGAAACCTAAAGTATCATAGTTCTAAAAAAAATCAGTTAATAGTAACGGAATAAGAGAGGCTTAAAAGAAAATCATGGGAACTTGAAAACATTTCAAGTATGCAGAGATTCGATTAGCAAATAACAAATAACTCAAAAATATAAAAGTAATATAGTGCTAAAAATTGATTAATCAGTAGGGAAACAGAAGAACATTAAAGAAAAATTGGTGACGAACTCGGAATCTCTCCAGATCCACAAAGATCTGGAAGGATCCGTGTTTAAAAATTAGGGTTTTGAAGAAATAACGAAAGGATAAAGGGAATCCAGTATCAACAAAAGATTTGGACCGTAAAAGCATCGAGACAACAACACTCACAACCATAGAGGGACTTTCTGAGAGTCTTGAACCAGATCTGGTTAGATCTCTTCGAGAGTTTTTTAGGAAATCATAAGAACGAGCAACTAGGAGACGTAGAAGATCAGCATGTGTCTCAAACACCAATGGAAACCCATGGATCGAGTAAGGATCGGAGGGATTAGGGCTGGTTTTGGATGGCGGCGGCTAGGGTTAGGTTTAGGTCTCGGAGAGAGAACTGAAGAGATGAGGGAATGAGGGCGGCGGAGTATGGTGAGAAATGAACTAGGTCAGGGGAGGGGTCGTTTGGAATTAAAAAGGAAAGTTTGATCATGGACCGTTGATGTTTTAGATCAACGGACACGATTTAATGGGGTTATTGGGTCGGGTAGGTCTAGTTGGGTTAGGGTCAGATTTGGGTCTGGGTGTGTTTGGATAATCTTAATTGAATTGGGATTGAAATTGGGCCATTTAATTAGGCTAGGTTTGAAATAAAAGGGGTCATTTGTTAAATACTCATTTAATTGATAAAAAAAATTTAAAAATAGTTAATAAATTATAAAAAATGATTTTCATGCCTAGAAATGTTTCAAAATAATTAAGTAATATTTTAAAAATATAAAAGGCTATTTTCCGGTAAAATAATATAATAATGCATGCATAGACTATAATTGCAAAATAATTGCGATTGTAACCTAAAAAATACAAATGTAGCCATTTATGCAATAATTGAAACCCAGTATAAATGCAAATGATAAAGTTAAGCCAAAGTTACTATGAAAGTATTTGTAGCGTTATCAGTGATTATTTTATAAATAAATTGCTGGGATAAATTAATTAAAATGCAGAATTTGCATGAAAAGTACTAATTGATGCCAATGCATAGTTTTGAAAATATTATAGGGAAAAATTAGGTATCAACAGCTGCCCCTCTTTACCCGGGAAGGATGAAAGAGTTTTCGGGTAAAGAAATGATGGCCAATTTTGACCGATTGGGATGTTTTGAAGAATAGAGGCCGAACCCTGGTCTTCGAGCTGCCTACATATCCCTGGTTTTATAGGAATCAGGCCATGTGTAGTTCTGGATTCATCGGCAGAATATACCGATGAAGTCATCACAAGAACGGACACGAGACTTTGGAATGGGTGGAAAGATGGTTATGGTGAGCGGTCAGATTTGAGATAATTTGAAAGAACTGGAGCGGGATTACTCCTATTGGGGTAGCGGTTGCTTATCGGGTCACCTGCAAGCAAAGAGATACTACAAGTATACATTTGTGCGGAAATTTAAACATGATGCAGATTCCCTTCAGACCATGAGGTTTGTCTTTGGATGGTTGAGGATGACGTCCTTAGACCATGATGTCCTGGGCCATGAATTGTTCGATGGGGGATTCGCAGGCCATGAAATGATGTTCTCGGGCCATGAAAATGGTGCCTCCGAACCATGACGCCTTTGAATAATAATATGCAAATTTGAGAGATCCTCTGGCAATGGCATGGTGTCTTCCGGCTATGAGGATGATGCCTTTAGACAATACGCCTTTGGACAAGTTGGCGATATTTCAGCCCATGTGATGCAGCAATATGATGCTAAAATCAACAAGACAAGGCTTAGTCTTGTGAGGTTGAGGGCAGAGCTTAGCCCGAAAGAGGAGCAAATAGATAGTGCGGGAGAGACACTGCTTAGTCTCGGCAAATAAAGGCGATGATTGGCCTTATGCAAATAGGAGGAAAAGTTTAGCCTCATGCAAGATTCGGGACAGGGCTTAGTCCCATGCAGATGGAAGGCAGAGCTTAGCCCTATGCAAACATGGAGGCAGGGCTTAGCCTCATGCAGGATTCGGGACAGGGCTTAGTCCCATGCAAATGGAAGACAGTGCTTAGCCTTATGCAAAATGGAGGCAGGGCTTAGCCTCATGCAAGATGCGGGACAGGGCTTAGTCCCATGCAAATGGAAAACAGTGCTTAGCCTTATGCAAGATTCGGGACAGGGCTTAGTCCCATGCAGATGAAGGCAGTGCTTAGCCTTATGAAAAATGGAGGCAGGGCTTAGCCTCACGCAAGATGCGGAACAGGGCTTAGTCCCATGCAAGATGCGGGACAAGGCTTAGTCCCATGCAAATGGAAGGCAGTGCTTAGCCTTATGCAGATATGGAGGCAGGTCTTAGCCTCATGCAGATGGAGACAGAGCTTAGTCTCATGCAAGATTCGGGACAGGTCTTAGTCCCATGCAAATGGAAGGCAGAGATTAGCGTTATGCAGATATGGAGGCAGGGCTTAGCCTCATGCAGATGGAGACAGAGCTTAGTCTCATGCAAGATTCGTGAAAAGGCTTAGTCCCATGCAAATGGAAGGCAGAGATTAGCCTTATGCAAATATGGAAGCAGGGCTTAGCCTCATGCAGATGGAGACAGAGCTTAGTCTCATGCAAGATTCGGGACAGGGCTTAGTCCCATGCAAATGGAAGGCAGAGCTTAGCCTTATGCAGACATGGAGGCAGGGCTTAGCCTCATGCAGATGGAGACAGAGCTTAGTCTCATGCAAGATTCGAGACAGGGCTTAGTCCCATGCAAATGAAAGGCAGAGATTAGCCTTATGCAGATATGGAGGCAGGGCTTAGCCTCTTGAGATGGAGACAGAGTTTAGTCTCATGCAAGATTTGGGACAGGGCTTAGTCCCATGCAAATGGAAGGTAGTGCTTAGCCTTATGCAGATATGGAGGCAGGGCTTAGCCTCATGCAGGGTTTGGGACAGGGCTTAGTCCCAAGCAATAATAGAGTAAATAGCAGGTGATAGCAGGATTTTCTTAGCTGGTAATAGATTTCAGTATCACGGTTGTTATAAAGATTGTGACTTGGAGGCATGTATATTCTTCGCTCTTGCATCCAAAGGAAAATCGTGAGTTCTGTAAAAAGGGGGAGGTCGGTTTGTGCCTCCGTCGGCTTGCTTTGCTTGGTCCGCAGGACCTGTTCAAATCATTTGGGGGTAGCGTTTGCTAAACAGAGTCATTTTACAATCAAGCATGCATAGTTTTCAAAGACGTAATGAAAATGTAATATTTTAGAAATAGGTTAGATGAACCAGTGACTGTGACACGATCCGAGACATTGCGACCTCTCCTACTTATAGAATTTTGAGGGTCCTCCTCAAAATTCTGTCCTAGTTAGATGGACACATCTGACTGCTACTCATGCTGCGATCGGTTGAAATTGCTTCGAAATTTTGAGGGTCCTCCTCAAAATTCTGCCCCAGTTTCTGATTGATTTCTGACTTTCTGGCATATGATGGTGTTGGCTGGACTTGCTTCAGAATTTTAAGGGTCCTCCTCAAAAGTCTGCCCCAGTTTCTAGTTCTAGGGGGGGATGAAAATTTTATTATGATATGACCGAACCCACAGGGCTGTCTACGTATCCCCTCTTAAACGGGAATCAGGTCAAGCGTAGTTCATTTTACATCATTTTGTGAAAATATATAAATAGTTACACATAGTATCGTTTGACTGCATCTGAGTTGATCGGTTTTGGCCAGACTTCTCCGTCCATTTTTGCAAGTATGAGAGCTCCTCCTGTTAGCACCCTGTGAACCATGTAGGGACCTTGCCAGTTGGGAGAGAATTTCCCTTTGGCTTCATCATGATGTGGGAAGATCTTCTTCAGCACCAGCTGTCCTGGTGCAAACTGTCTTGGTTTGACCCTTTTGTTGAAGGCTCTGGACATTCTGTTCTGATAGAGTTTCCCATGACACACTACATTCATCCTTTTTCCGTCTATGAGGGCTAGCTGCTCATAACGGCTCCTTATCCATTCTGCGTCGCTGAGCTCAGCTTCTTGTATGATTCTCAGAGAAGGGATCTCCACTTCAGCGGGAATAACAACTTCAGTACCATAAACCAGTAAGTAGGGAATTGCCCCGATTGATGTGCAGACCATGGTACGGAATCCCAATAAAGTGAATGTCAGCTTTTCGTGCCATTGTTTGTGATTTTCTACCATCTTTCTCAGTATCTTCTTGGTATTCTTGTTAGCAACTTCTACAGCTCCATTCATATGAGGTCTATAGGCTATGGAATTCTTGTGCTTGATTTTGAAAGTCTCATACATGGTCTTCATCAGATCACTGTTGAGATTGGAGGCATTGTTAGTGATGATTGATTCTGGAACTCCAAATCGGCAAACAATCCGGTCGCGGACAAAATCTGCCACGACTTTCTTAGTTGCTGCCTTGTAAGATGTTGCTTCGACCCATTTGGTGAAGTAATCAATAGCTACAAAGATGAATCGATGCCCATTTGAGACGGTGGGCTCGATTGGACCAATGACATCCATTCAGGCGACGAATGGCCAAGGCGAGCTTGTTGCATTGAGCTCATTTGGCGGCACTTTTATCATATCAGCATGTACTTGACATTGGTAGCATTTTCGGGCATACTGGACGCAATCTGTCTCCATGGTCATCCAGAAATAACCAGCCCTGAGTATCTTCTTGGCTAAGATAAAACCATTCATATACGGGCCGCAGGTCCCAGCATGTATCTCCTCAAGTAGCTTAGAAGCTTCTTTTTGCGTCGACACACCTTAGCAATCCCAAATCAGGAGTTCTTCTATACAAGGTTCCTCCGTTGTGGAAGAAATTGTTGGACAATCTTTGAAGCCTACGTTTCTGAGTATGATTTGCATGCTCCGGATATTCCCCTTTTGCCAAATATTTGATATCGTGAAATCAAGGCTTCCCGTCTGTTCCTCTTCAACATGGGCACAGTACGCTGGCTGGCTATGGATCCTTATTGGGATGGGATCGATGAAGTTCTTGTCGGGATGTTGTATCACGGATGACAAAGTGGCCATTGCATCGGCAAACTCGTTCTGAATCCTGGGAACATGCCAAAACTCTATCTTCGTGAATCTCTTTCTCAATTCCTGTACATAGTGCAGATATGGCAGTATCTTGGAATTCTTGGTGGCCCATTCTCCTTGTACCTAGTGCACAAGAAAATCTGAATCTTCGATTACCAGCAGCTCCTGAATATTCATGTCGATGGCCATGTTGAGCCCTAGTATGCAGGCTTCATACTCTGCCATGTTTTTGGTGCAGGGAAATCTGAGTTTAGCAGATACCAGATAATGTTGGCCAGTTTCTGATACCAAGACGGATCCAATGCCGACTCCCTTGAAATTTGCCGCTCCATCAAAAAACATTCCCCAACCCTCGTAGGACTCAGTAATATCTTCTCCTATGAATAACACCTCTTCATCGGGAAAATACATTTTCAGGGGTTCATATCCTCCTTCTACAGGATTCTCAGCAAGATGATCGGCCAGTGCTTGTCCCTTGACTGCTTTCTTAGTCACATAAACAATGTCGAACTCGCTCAATAGGATTTGTCACTTAGCCACCTTGCCAGTGGGCATGGGTTTCTGAAAGATATATTTCAAGGGATCCATCCTTGATATGAGGTATGTCGGGTAGGCAAAGAAGTAATGCCTCAGCTTCTAAGCTATCCAAGTCAGAGCGCAGCAGGTACGCTCCAATAGAGAGTACCGTGCTTCATATGGAGTGAACTTCTTACTCAGGTAATAGATAGCTTGTTCCTTTCTCCTTGTCTCGTCGTGCTGCCCCAGGACGCAGCCGAAGGCTCCATCTAGCACTGCAAGGTAGAGTAGCAAGGGTCTACCTGGCTCTGGCGGGACCAAGACTGGTGTTGTTGATAAGTACTCCTTGATCTTGTCGAAAGCCTTTTGACAATCTTCGGTCCAACTAGTTGCAGCATCTTTCTTCAACATCTTGAAAATAGGCTCACATATAACTATGGACTGGGCTATGAACCTGCTGATGTAGTTTAGCCGTCCTAGAAAACTCATTACATCTTTCTTACTCTTTGGCGGTGGCATCTCCTGGATGGCTTTGACTTTTGACGGATCCAATTCTATCCCTCGGCAGCTGACAATGAAACCAAGTAATTTTCCGGCAGGAACCCAGAATGCACATTTTGCAGGGTTTAGTTTCAAGTTGTATCTCCGCAGTCTGTCAAAAAACTTCCTCAAATCGGCTATATGATATGTGGCTTTCTTGGATTTGATGATGACGTCGTCCGCCTATACCTCGATCTCCTTATGTATCATGTCATGAAAAATAGTAGTCATAGCCCTGATGTAAGTGGCCCCAGAATTCTTTAGACCAAATGGCATCATCTTATAACAGTATATTCCCCATGGTGTAGTAAAAGCCGTTTTCTCAACGTCCTCTTCGTCCATCCAGATCTGATGGTAACCGGCAAAATAATCCACAAACGACTGGAGCTCATGCTTGGCACAATTGTCGATTAGGATGTGTATGTTTGGAAGCGGGAAATCATCCTTTGGGACGGCTCTGTTGAGATCCCGATAATCAACACAAACCCTGACCTTCCCATCCTTCTTTGGAACTGGCACGACGTTGGCTAACCAAGTTGGGTATTCAACCACCCTGACGTTGGCTAACCAAGTTGGGTATTCAACCACTTGGCTAACCAAGTTGGGTATTCAACCACACCTTGGCCTTGATTTGCTTAGTAACCTCCTCCTTGATTTTCAGACTCATGTCAGGCTTGAACTTCCTGAGTTTCTATTTTACCGGTGGACATGCTGGGTTTGTGGGCAACTTGTGAGCCACAATGGATGTGCTTAACCCGGTCATATATGACCATGCAAAGATGTCCTCATACTCCTTCAAGAACTGTGTGTACTCTTCTTTTTCTGATGGCGATAGGTGGATGCTGATATGGGTTTCCTTGACAGTGTCGGAGTCTCCCAAGTTGATTTTTTCTATTTCGTCTAGATTGGACTTAGGCTTGTTCTCAAAGTCTTCTACTTCTCTAACAATTTCCTCGGGTATGACATCTTCTTCTTCCGAATCACTATCCTTTTGTTGTGTTGTCTCATTACATGTCACAGTTGTTGGTTCATCGAGACAGGAAATAGTAATGCTGTATAGATAAAGATATGAGAGAAAAATGGTAATAATAAATATTGATTCATTGAAACATAAAAGCGATTTTTTTAACAATTTAAACAACTTTTTGGAACATTGGAAATATTATTTAAAACAAAATGCCAAAAGGGAAATCATTTTTCATAGAAAATAAACAAAACAATGTTGTTCAGCCTTGCTACCGCGGGACTCATCGGGCCCTGGATGGTCTGACAGTCCAATTCTTGAGGAATGATCCTCTCTCCACAGCTCGAATGGTAGCGCCTTCCTACTCCTCCTCCTCAACAATTGCACAACAGTCCATGTCCTCATCTTCCAGGAACAGGTTCCTTAAGGCTGCCAGTGCTTCTTCCTCCTCTGATCCACATATGATGTCGGCCTGTTAGAAAGTCTGACTCAAGTGCGGTATAGGTTGCTCCAATGGATAGTACGAACCTCGCCGTGGTGGTGACCAGTCATTGTATTCTTGCCAGGTGTATTGGTATCCCAGCCCAAAAGTGGCACCATGGTACTTTGGCTGTATTGGCTTGGTGATGCCTTGAAGATTCTTACCAAGCCCCTTGCCAGGCTCATACCCTCCCTAATTCATCATGCTTGCTATCTTGCCATCCCACCACTTATCCTTGTCGATTGCATTGACCCGCTCGATGTGATGATAAGTTTCTCCGCCTAGCTTTCTCCCATTTTCGACCATCGGGATAGTCTGACGGGTGTAAATGGTATTGCTCCCGTCTCCTTGGATAATCACCTCCTTATGGTTCCACTCAAACTTTACTGCCTAATGCAAAGTTGATGCCACAGCCCCAGCGGCGTGTATCCATGATCGTCCTAACAACAGATTGTAGGATGCAGATATGTCCAGCACCTGAAACTCGACATCAAACCACGTAGGCCCCATCTGCAAAAAGAGATTAATTTCCCCGATGGTAGCTCTCTGAGACCCATCAAATGCCTTCACATTCATGGTTCCTTCTCGTATCTCGTATAGGCCTTTGCCCAACCTCTTCAGTATTGTCAATGGGCAAATATTGAGACTGGATCCTCCATCGATCAGGACCCTGGTAATGAAGTAGTCTTCGTATTGCACTGTGATGTGCAGTGCCCTGTTGTGATTCAGACCTCCAGGCGGCAACTCATCCTCGTGGAAAGTGATTTTGTGACTTTCCAATACCAGTCTCACCATATTATCCATCTCTCCGCTTGTGATGTTATTGGGCACATACGCTTCTTTTAATACTTTCATCAGAGCATTCATGTGTGCTTCTGAGTTCTGTAGCAGCGACAGGATAGATATTTGAGTAGGAGTCTTGTTCAGATGGTCGATGATGGAATACTCCCTTGCTTGTACTTTCCTCCAGAGGTCATCTGGACCTATTTCAATAACGGGAGGTCTGTTAGAGGCCTGTTCACTGGACTCTCCTAAATTCTCGGGCGTATAGACCCTTCCGGTCCTAGTCATCCCTTGTGCAGCACCAGATTCCCCCATCTTGGTTTTTCCTTTTCTTCTAGCTTTGGCCACATAATCCCATGGTACAGCCTCGGTGCTGAAAGTCGGTGTGGTTGATACTGTCACTGTAAATGGTGTGGCTATTTTCACCTCAAACGGAATAGGTGCAACTGCAGAGGGTGCTACCTTAACTTCAAATGGGACAGATGTTGTTACCTCGACCTCCACTGGCGGCTGTATCTGCACTATAATGGGGTTGAGGGTGACTGAGGGTTTCTTAGGATCATCACCCTCTTTGATAAGTCCGATTGATCCCTCCGGATCCCATTCTTCGTCCATCTCTATCACATTGACACCTTCACCCCTGTGATCTGGGAGGGGGTTATTGCGGACATTAGGTGTAGCCTCCTGCGCCTGGATGATTTTGTTGTCAATCAAAGTCTGGATTTTGTCCTTCAATGTGCGGCATTCATCAATGGTGTGCCCTTTCATACCGGAATGGTATGCACAAGTCTTATTCGGGTTAACCCATTGGGATGTGTTCTCCGTGGCCACAACAGGGATGGGAGTGACGTAGCCAGCAGCCTTCAACCTTTCATATAGCTGGTCGATGGGTTCAGCGATTGCAGTATATTATTTGAGATGATTGGGAATTATAGGTATAATAGGCGGTGGCTGGTTGGGAATATCTGGAGGACGAGGGTTGATATGTAGGTGGAGGTGACGGTTGATAGGTGGGTGGAGGTGCTTGATATGTGGGTGGAGGTGCTTGATATGCAAGTGGAGAGGTTCGGTATTCGAATAGAGTTTTGGGTCCTTGGGCGACCATCACTGCTCCAACGTCCTTCTTCTTAGATATACCCCCTGATTGCAATGCTTTATTAGTGGCCTGCAATGCCTCAAAGTTTGTTACCATCTCGCTTTTGATGCCTTCTTCGATCGTTTCACCAAGTTTGATGATATCGGAGAACTTATGGTTTTCAATAACCATCAACCTTTCATAATATTGCGTATCCTGTGCTCTGACGAAGAACTTGTTCATCTGTTCCTCATCCAGTGCCGGCCTGACTTTGGCCGCCTCTGGCCTCCAACGAGTAGCATACTCGCAGAAAGTTTCGGTGGGCTTCTTCTTGAGGTTCTGAATGTAGAAAACATCTGGTGCATTCTCTGTGTTGAACATGAATCGGTCTATGAAATTAGATTCCATACTCACCCAGTTGGGCCATTCCTTAGGATCCTGGCTGATGTACCAAGACAAGGCATCTCCCGTAAGACTCCTCATAAAAAGCTTCATCCGGACCTTTTCATCTTTTTCGACCCCGACAAGCTTGTCACAATAGGTCCTTAAATGAACTCTGGGATCACCTGTACAGTCAAACATCTCGAACTTGGGAGGTGTGTAACCCTCTGGCAGTTCTGCATCCGGCTGTATACATAGGTCTTCATAGTTCAGACCTTCTATCCCCTTGCCTCCTTCTACGCTTTGAAATCGACTGGTCAACTTCTTGAGCTCCTCGGCCAGGTTCCTAATGAGCATGTCCTTGTCAACAAACTCCGATGCATATGAGATGGGTGGAGTGGAATGAGGTAGGGTCTCCACATATGTAGGGTTGTTTTGGTGACCTGGAATTTGAGTATAGTGGTGATCGTTGGTGGAATTTTGGGGTTCAGGAATGACTGGTGGGGTATTTTGTGGAGTATGGTAGGTGTTTAGCTGGTATTGTGGTGGGATAGTTTGATTTTGTGGGGGAGTTGTATAATGGTGAGGTACGGGTAGATTTTGTGGGCGCTTGTTGGGTGTGTTTTAAGGTGGTGCGGGGTTCTGAGTATTTGGATGACTGATGTCTGGGACGTTGAGTGAGAAGGATAGGTTTGCCACATTCCGGACATGCTCAAGCTCCCCCTGGAGTTCCAGTATTTTCTGCTCGAGCCATGAAACTGCTTCATTTGGGGCCTGAGTGCCCCGACCATCAGAAATTTCTGCATGTCAACCCCTGTGTTGTTTTCCTTTCTAGCGCCGTTCAAATCTTCCATTTTTTTTCCCTTGCCTTTTGGTGGACTAGGAGGACGAGAAGGTGGAGGGCCCCTGGATCTTGTGTGATAAGTTGATGATGCCAGTATGCACGAACCAACCTTTGGGGAATGGGAATAATCAAAAAGAAAGAAAGAAAAACGAAAGGTAGCCAAGTCAGTAATGATTCTGAAAAGTTTGCAGTTACTTAAACACATATTGCGGGAATATAAATTTGCGTCCTAATTTGGGAGCCCCGTTGTGCCCGAGGTAGGCCTAGCGACAAACAAATTTGGAGAAATTTAGTACCATAATTGCCTCATTTCATTAATGCGAAAATAGACGACCCAAAACGATACTAAATAAACGATGTCACTAATGGCACTTTGACCTTATTACATTTAGAAAGTAAATAAACCTAATCTATTTGGTCCCAGAAAGACCTTCTCCGGACCGGATGCTCTTGTCGATCAATTCCCCCTATTTCTTCCAAAAGAGGCGTCATTTCTATGTTTCCGAAGCGGCACACAGCCCTTTCTTTGTCCCAAAACATGGTGGCAACCTCGATCAACATTTTGTTTGGCTGAAGGTCCAACAAAGAAGGCAAATTTCCTAGGACTCGTTTCACTTGATTTTGGTCACTTGAAGGAAGATCCATCCACCAATCTAGCAAAAGTGAAGGTACGCTACTGACCATGCCGAACCGAGGGACTTCGTGCCTCATTTCTGCAAAACAAAAGATGGTTAGACCCTTTCCCCCTGCAGGTTCGTCTATTTATACAATAATGATTAGCATATTGGCACTTACTTTTCCAAATTAATGCACATATTCATGGTCGTGTCCGTTGGGATTATGGAAAACCCGACGGACCTTTGGGTGAGGCTTGTCTTAAAGGGTTATTATGTGGACAACATATTAACCTGGCTAGGTTTGACCATGATGCATGCACAATTAATCAGAGTAAGGTTACTACATAGAGGTCTAGACTGGGACCCTCAAGCGGACAACTTGAGGGGGTAAGGCACGGAACCGTCGAACGCACCGCTGATCGACTAGTTTTACCGCAAATACGCCTTTCCAAATTTAAAAGGGTGATATATAGGAAGAGCAAACACTCATCAAGCGTTGCTATAGGATTGATTATGCACGAGTGGAATATGATGTTGAGCATGATTTATGCAACAATAATAGCATGTTGTCAAGTATTTTCACGTTTAAAAATGATAAATGCGGTATTTAAATAATTGAAAGACAGTTGCGAAAAAGAAAACAAAGAGACAAGTCAGTTTCAGGAAATAAAAGAAATTAAAAAAATAAGCAATTAAATCCAAATAAGGGGTAAGGGAAAGGTTGTATCAAAAAAATAAAGCATGCTTGGGACTAATTCACAAAACAAATTCGTTATGGTAAGAGCCTAAAATATCCCCAGCAGAGTCGCCATGCTGTCGCGCCCCCTTTTTTACTCGCGGAAGTCCGAGTTTCGACATTCATTGGGAGCAACTCGCTTCCTTTTGGTAATTGGGTATTTGAAGAGTCGCCACCTAACGGATTAAGGTGCGCTAGGGCACCTAGAGCAATTAACTCATATAACTAGTTTACATTACCAGAGATTAGGGTAAGGGCTCGAAATAACCTTGAGAGGAAGGTGTTAGGCACCCCTCGCGGTCCAACGGTGGGTCCCGGCCGAACTCAATTATGTGAATTAGTCATTTAAAAGGTAAACAATCTAAGCACATATTTGCAAATAAAGGGAAGTTTAGGCAGTCTAAGCACATATATGCAAATAAAGGAAGTTTAGGCAGTCCAAGCACACATATGCAAATAAAGGAAGTTTAGGGATAGGTAGTCTAAGCACACATATGTAAATGAAGAAAGGGAAGTCATAAGTTGATTAGCCTATAGGATCACATCTGTACAATACCCGGTAAGCCTTCCTCAGATAGGAGGGTTACACACGGCATTAGCACACAGGTCATCATATCCTTTTTACTACCCATTACCCTCCCCTTAACGGTTATATAAGCGAGTTTAATTAACGAACTCTAAGCGTGCTTTACCCGTCCCTTCATTGTGGTCCTAGAGGTATTTAGGACCTCTAAATTTAGGCAGTACTAGACCCTGCTAAGGTGTTTAAAAGGTAAAATCTAAGCGACAACAAATAACATATAGGACTGTCAAATAGGGAAGCAATTAAGGGGCTCATGTTTACCTTCACACATAAACAAATAAGTAGCACGTCTCAGACAACAGATTTTAAAGAATTTCAGAAGGTCCTAGAACAGGACATCTATGTGAGCATCACAAACACAAAATATGCAGCATTTGTTTTAAGGCGAAATGACAGAATCCTAATCAGTTTGCCTACTGATTTTAAAGCTTGTTAAACCTGGACAATTTTACAAATAGGCAGAGTATAATTTTACAGTTTTTAGACCATTAATTACCTAGGGCTTCCCTAGGTGGGGGTCTGTATGCAATCATAATTCTGGGAACTAATTAAAATAACTTGAAGTTATTCAGTCCTATAGGCATGCTGATCTAGGCGATTAATGTTACAAAAAGCTGATTTCATGCATATTTATACTAGAACATGATATCTATGTGTTGGGGCTGTCTTTAAACCCATTTACAGATAATTACTCATTTAAACGACATAGATACTATTTAGAGCAAATGCAAACAGAGCCCTAAGGCAGGATTTCTAATGCACAAAGAGACATGGTTATCTTGTTAAACATGATTACAGTTGTGGCTTAATGACAGGATATTCAGGTGATGAAAACTTATACAGAATCAGAAATGAAGTGATGAACTATGACATATTTTCTAATATGCAAAGGCAGTTAACGTGAATATCCTAAGGCAGGATTTCTAATGCAAATAACACTGACCTGTGACATGTTTCTAATGCATAGCATATAGACCTAAAGCATGATTCCTATTGCAGATAAGCACAACATAATCTTAAATCATGATTTCTATTGCAAATCATCATAATGTAAACCTAAAGCAGGATTTCTAGCCAGTTTCCCTACAAAAATCATATAGGATCCTTCCCCTTTCTACTTATTACCCCAATATCTGTTTACAAAGAATATTATTACATACCAGGATCAAATGAATTACATAAATAAATGTAAACTATACCATAGGGAGGCTGAATTAGGCCCAAAGTAAACATGGGGATGCCAGGCCTTCAAAATAGTCTCAGATGCCAAGAATCTCACAGCCAATAGTGTATCCTGGTGTGTCAAAGTTCCCTAAAGACCTCAAGGATCCCGGGCAATGCTCACACCAAGACCTTTTTCAAATAGAGGGTTGGTAATGTGCAGTGTGAAAGGGCCAGCCTTGGTATGCCAGAGTTCAGAGGAATCTCAAGGATCCCTAAGCAATACACACATTAGAGGGGCAGAACCTAATATTTTAAGTGTAAAGTTAGAGTGCTTGACATAGTTTTGAACGACTTAGTAAAACAATGTAGAGACAATTTTAGTGGTGAAAAAGATTTGAGAACTGGAAAACAGTTTTAAGAAGATGCTAGGAGTGACACCAGTTTTGAGAAGAATACTAAGAGTAGAAGAACAGTTTTGAAATCATTTATGAGGAGAGCAAATTCAGCAGCCAACCAATTAATCATAGAATACCCAAATTCACAAACACTTAACAAACAGATCTACAAATAGGGGGTAAAGGAGATTGGGAACATTTAGAGTTGAAACCACATAAACAGGGAAAACATTTGAGACGACAAATGCACAGAACAACTAGGAGTCCACTGAACAAGTCAGTCATGGTAACAGGCAGTTAAAACATAGAGAAAGAGTGGAGTAAAAGTCATGTTGAAGACAGGGGTGCAAAAGACAGGGTTGGTCATACAATTAGGGCCAATCGAATGCATTAAGAGGCTAAGTGACTAACATGATCACACCAGTTAAAGGGGGGTAAGCAGGGACTAAGTAAACATGCTGGACAAGTATGAAGTTTAGACATGCCGATTACACATTGAATAAGAGAAGGCAGAATTTAGACATGCTGAATAAAGAACTAAACAGGGAAACAAATTGGATACATAGTCAATTGAACTAGTGCAGGAATGGAACACTTGGAGTTGAGTTTCAAATTTTAACTAGAGACATACCAGTTAAAGAAGAAAGTGCAGAGTGTAAAGCAGGTGTAGTTCCAATGTCTAGCCCTGGCTTTCAGCCGGCTAAACCAATAGTTATCACAAGTAGCAAAGAAAGAAGAGAGAGTTTTAGTGTGAGTGTGTGTTCTGAACTTAGTGTTCGTGTGTTGAGAGGTAGAATAAAAGTGTTTATATAGCAATATAGAGTGGAACAAAATAAGGTAAAGGAATCAACACTCGGTCAATTAAGGAAATCATAGGATCACAGAATCCAATCACATAAAGGAGTTCAGAATAGACCCCTTAATTAGGGGTAATTGATCTAACGGTAATAACAGCGATCTAATTAAGGAAAGAATCCCAATCATACCATGTAAAGGAATCAGTAAGAATCCCTGAACCATATGGATAGTTTACTAAGGCAAGGCAGGTAAAATATTGTAAATAAGGTAAAGGAAGTAACCAAATAACCAATCAAGCTTGATTGGGGATAGGAAATTAGGGAATTATACCATAAATAACCTTTGTTGTATTTCAAATAAGGCGAGCAGTAGGTTTAACAATCAATTAGGGTTAGAACCCTTAAATCCAGTAATCAGTTTCACAAATAAGGCAGCACGGGTAATCAGAGACTAATCAAAGGGTCAATCAACCCATAGATAGACAAGAGATGTCAATTAAGAACTCAAGATTGAGGAGAATAATCATAGATTAGTAAATTAGTTTGGTAAACAAAGGAAACCCTAGATGATTAGACTAATCAATTAATTATTCAAATAATAACGAACAAGATGTTGAAATCAAACAATAAATAGTCAAACAATCGAACCGGAAACATAGCCATGCAAGAAAGGATTGAACAAAAACATAAGACATTTCAGAAAAATCTTTTGCGCAGACAGAGTGGAAACCATGGATTTTAAAAAGATACTTAGGATTGACTAGTAGCAGGAAGATTAGGGGAGCTTTAAAGAAATAGCCATGGATACAGAAAGCACCTCAAACATACAGAGATTTGGTCAACAAAAATCAGAGAAATCAAAAGAAACCTAAAGTATCATAGTTCTAAAAAAATCAGTTAATAGTAAAGGAATAAGAGAGACTTAAAAGAAAATCATGGAAACTTGAAAACATTTCAAGTATGCAAAGATTCGAACAGCAAATAACAAAGAACTCAAAAATATAAAAGTAATATAGTGCTGAAAAATCGATTAATCAGTAGGGAAACAGAAGAACATTAAAGAAAAATTGGTGACGAACTCGGAATCACTCTAGATCCACAAAGATCTGGAAGGACCCGTGTTTAAAAATTAGGGCTTTGAAGAAAGAACGAAAGGGTAAAGGGAATCCAGTCTCAAACAAAAGATTTGGACCGTAAAAGCATCGAGATAACAACACTCACAACCACAGAGGGACTTTCAGAGAGTCTTGAGCCATATCTGGTTAGATCTCTTCGAGATTTTTCCAGGAAATCATAAGAGCGAGCAACTAGGAGATGTAGAAGATCAGCAGGTGTCTCAAACACCCATGGAAACCCATGGATCGAGTGAGGATCGGAGGGATTAGGGCTGGTTTTGGGTGGCGGCGGCTAGGGTTAGGTTTAGGTCTCAGAGAGAGATCTGAAGAGATGAGGGAATGAGGGCGGCAGAGTATGATGAGAAATGAACTAGGTCAGGGGGGGTCGTTTGGAATTAAAAAAGAAAAATTGATCGTGGACCGTTGATCTAAAAGATCAACGGCCACGATTTAGTGGGGTTATTGGGTCGGGTAGGTCTAGTTGGGTTAGGGTCAGATTTGGGCCTGGGTGTGTTCGGGCTAATCTTTATTGAATTGGGATTGAAATTGGGCCATTTAATTAGGCTAGGTCTGAAATAAAAAGGGTCATTTATTAAATACCCATTTAATTGATAATTTTTTTTAAAATAGTTAATAAATTATAAAAATGATTTTTATGCCTAGAAATGTTTCAAAATAATTACTTAATATTTTAAAAATATAAAAGGCTATTTCCCGGTAAAATAATGTAATAATGCATGCATAGGCTATAATTGCAAAATAATTGCGATTGTAACCTAAACAATATAAATGTGGCCATTTATGCAATAATTGAAACCCAATATAAATGCAAATGATAAAGTTAAGCCAAAGTTACTATAAAACTATTTGTAGCGCAATCAGTGATTGTTTTATAAATAAAATGTTGGGATAAATTAATTAAAAAGTAGAATTTGCATGAAAAGTACTAATTGATGCCAATGCATAGTTTTGAAAATATTATAGGAAAAAATTGGGTATTAACAGCTCCAACTCTTAGTACTCCCCTAAAGGGGGGAATATAGAGTAAGGTGGCAATAAGTCAAAATTAAGTGGTTCTAGTAACTATGGAATGGTAAAGGAAGAATGCGACAAAAATAAGAAAGGGATGAAATTGTACTTATCCAAATCCTATAGATATGCTACGATTCCAGAACATTATGCAAACACGATGTCAAGGAAAGGTAATAAGGGTTCCTGCCTGGGATGTTATTGCTAAATAAGGAGCCAGTGCGAAAGGTAAGTTATGACAAAGGAAATAAACCAAGAAAGATTACGCGGAACATTGATATGAGAATGAGCCAACGAGTAGTTGGTAGTTGATTCGGGAAGTAAAGTCAAAAGTAATATTCGAGATCATATGAGTTGCACGAAAATTCCGGCATGCGTGGGAACTAAGATAAGCTAAGTATGCACACAAGAAGGAGGCAGAAGACCAGGAAAAGTAATAACCTACGTTTATAGAAAGTTGAGAAGGAACAAAAGGAACTATTCGATCAATGATCTAGAGTTGGTTACGTTATGAATGCACTTGCGACTTTGGAGTATACATATATGTTGACAATCATACAACCGTATAAGACTCCAATATAAGTATAAAAAGGAAGAATTGAGTCCAAGTTATAGACAAAGAGTTGGATTGTTAGAAGATTATATCCTGGATATTCTATGGCGTCCATGAAGGACTAAAGTAATATCTAATACCATGAGCCGCAGATCGGAAGATAGCTTAAGCCTACACGAATGTTGATCAAAGGGAAGAGGAAACTAAAGAATTACATCAACAAAGTAAATCATGAGTCTGATTATTGGACCCAGAAAATTATAGAAATCATGATTAAGAATATTGCAGATTACTCTTAGATATCAGAGGTACAAGAGAGATAGTACAGTAGCCATATCCTATAACGGCTCTACGATAAAGCCCATTAAAAGTGTACCAGCCTCATAAGAAGTCAGTATGACGATCCCACCGGATTATGTATACACCAGAGGTGCAAGTATTATAATAAAGCCTCAAGTTATGGATGTGAATTATACCTATGTGGAAGGAAGTTCATGAAAGAGATACAAGACGTGATGTGAGATTTTAAAGCGAGGAAGGTAAATGTGAAAAACGTACGAGATACTCAAGGGCAGAAAATTGTGAATAGTCCATAGTTCGGATAGAAGGTTAGAGGTGTTAGGATTCAGTATCCAGGAATGATAGCGGCAGCGTCAGTGGCGTACCTTCCAGCCTATGGTTTCTAAGTACCGAGAGATTTAGCCAAAAGATCGAGTAAAAAGAAGTTAGAGACGGTGTGATGTCTCACTTGATGTCCCAGAATAACATAAGGAAATCTATGGTGCAAGCGTTTGCGAATAGTATAAACAGGTACGTATAGGTCGCGAACTGAAGTATGGTAAAGAGATAAGGTTTTAGGAAGACAGGAGTAAGGACAAGAAAGGGCGAGTAAAAAGGTGACGAGAAATAGATAAGTCCTCGGAATTAAGCCCATGAAAACAAGAAGAGTTGTTGGTTTCTCTAAGTTATACAAAGCTCAGTATAGCCTGAATGAACTCAAAGGAGTCTAAGACTAATGGCATTTAGAAGAAATGGAATGTTTCCCTGATAGTAGAATAAGGGTGTAATTGTGATAGATAAGGGATGACGTTTGGGCCTTCGATTGAGTAATGACTTGAAGGGGATTTCATGAATTGTACGGGATTAAAATACCCACGTAAGTGAATCACATTGGGATGCTATAAAATACGGTTATTGAAGTACAGTATCGCCGCTAAGTGGATCAGGAAAATCACTTCGAATATTCCTCGATGCAACGTAAGCCCCTAGTGGCAAGGAATTACGTAAGAAGTTTCAAGTTATTTGTGGTATATTGTAGATCAATATTGAGGTGAATCAACAATGGATGGACAAAAGTCACAAAGTATGAGATGAGATTAGGCCGTCATTCTTAAGATGAGCAGTAACGAGGAAGCATTAAAGGACTTAGATTTATACGTATGGGATAAGCAACGAAAGTAACTTGGAGTTCGGTAGCAGACCTCAGTAACGATAAATCAAAGTAGAGTTATGGCAGTAAAGTCATACGGATAGATAACCGGGCCTATGAAATAAGATATAGCAACATTCGTAAGTTCGACAAAGTACTGAGTGAAGAACTTCAGTACACCTATAGATGCCCAGAGGGACATCTTGTCAAGCTTTGTATATGTTTACAAGGTGAGGCCTAGAGATGAGCTAAAAGCTGGAGGAAAAAGGAGAGAAGAGTCGCATAGGCGCACTTACAAGGTCAGAGTCGTATGGGCCGCATGGTAGAAGGTAGAAACAGTTACGAGATTGGAAGAATCCCGACCACAGGTCGTGGTGAAGAAAGAGACCTACAGGTGGGAATACCCTAGTCCTTGGATTTATTCACAGAACAACTGCCTAAGATGGCAAGGAGAGTACTAAAGTATTCACAAGGACTATATGCTATGATAATGATAAGTGCATCAGTCAACATGGGAGGACGAATGTTCCAAAGGGGGGAATGATGTTACACCCTATATTTTCGTACGTTAAAGTTTCATCGTAAGTTAATCAACGTAAACTCGGGGATGAGATTATCTAGAGGTTATACGTATTTATGCTATTTATAACAAGCGTTAAGTAAGTGCTCGTGAAGGATAAAGGATAAACGAATCAAAGAAAATGAGTTTCGTTGTAGGTTGTCGATTTGGGATAAAATACGATCCGAGCCATAATACCCGGTATTTATAGACTAGTGTCATACAAGGTACCCCATGACCATGATAGTAGGGTACATAAAGTGTATTAAAAGTGAGTAGTATTTTAAGAAATTTGAGGTAATTGATTAATTATTGTGTAATGGAAGATTGTCTAGTTAACTAAAATTAGTGTGTAATTAATTAATAAGTTTGGGATAAGATTTATCCCTCCCCAACGTGGCAAGCCTTTATTATCTACCTAATGACTAATTAGATAAGGTGGGGAGGTGTCACATTTTGACCAAGAAAAGTGACACCAAGCTTGGAATGTGGGGCGCATCCAAATCTTAAAGATAATACTCATAATTAAATAATATTTTCTAGTCTCTTAAGCACAAAATTCAGCCAAGCTTTTTATTTCTTGTAACATTCCTAGTCCAAATATTCATTTTCCAATCTCTTAAGAAAGAGCTTCCACCAAGATTTTCTTGCATAGGAACGTTACTGCAAATTCTTCAAGGAAAAGTTTCGGCCAACATTATCTTTGAATAGCAGCGTTGATGCTTCGAGCTTTTCATACGACTTGTTCCGTATTTTATCGCAATTAACGTGTGTTAGAGGATTGTCAAGAAAATCGACTCAGGTATGTTAAGGCTATCCCTTCTTTCTTTTGGCATGATCCATACGATACAACGAAACGAGCAAATGCACAACTTTTATAAACGACTATATTCATAGAAGTATTAGAGGTGCCTATGTTCTTGAATTCTCATATGTCTTATTATTCTATCGTCTGTTCATGGGTCTCAGAACATACGTAAGTTGATAAAGTTTATTTCATTATATTAATCAGAGATATAATGGTCTTATGACGTTCCAAGAGATTTTATTGACGTACTTCTCATGCATTGCATTCATTTATACATGTACATTGACCCATGACTAGATGGCGTTATATACGCGTATATATATGTATATGGGGTATGGGAAAGGTTATGGCGTTATATACGCACCACCACCTGATCAACTTGTATACGTTGATGATTTTGCTCACAGTGGCCGAGATGATATGATGGGATGCCCTCAAAGGCCTGATGATGTTATGAAACATGTACCTATGTACGACATGACATTCATACGCATATGCATGACACTATAATTATTTCATGATTTACAGAATTATCCAGACTTACAGGTTGAGTCATTTACTCTATACTTCTTCCATGTCTGTTATGTACTTATTTATGTGCCTTACATACTCGGTACATTATTCGTACTGACGTCCTTTTTGCCTAGGGACGCTTCGTTTCAGCCCGCAGGTCTCGATAGACAGGTCGAGAGCCCTCCAAGTAGGCTATCAGCTCAGCGGAAGATGTTGGTGCGCTCCATTTTCTTCGGAGTTGCTTGTTTGGTTAGTATGATTTAGACGTGTATTGTTTGGTATGGCGGGACTCTGTCCCGACCTTTATGAAAATTATATATTCTTAGAGGCTTGTAGACAGATGTCATGTATGTAAAAGATTGTATGGCCTTGTCGGCCTATGTTCAGTATACGAGTGGTTATTTTGGTCTTATAGGCCCGTATGTCTTGTGTATAAGTTGGTATCACATGTTGTATTCTACTTATCTCACGGCAGCATTCCGGCTCAGTTATCTATGACAGTATGACATGAAAAGATATGTTATGTTGGTACTCGGTTGAGTAAGGTACCGAGTGTCCGTCGCGGCCCATCAGATTGGGTCGTGACACTTGGTCACTTGTGAATATACTTGCTCACTTGTGATTTTTTTAACACTACATGTAGGTCAATAATCCAAACAACGGTATTAATCAATTTTTGAAAGAAATATCTTGGGGACTTGCACCTACAGTTACAACTATGTCTAAATATTTTGTGAATGGTTATCAATTTTACATCGAGGAATGATCCAAGTATAAAAAAGCAATAATAGTAGGGTGTGTGTTAAAGGTGATGAAGACAACAGGATGGAGAAAATGATTATTATGCTGTGATCAAAGAGATTCTAGAATTATCATATTCAGGTTGGCCAAATAATTAAGAAGATCATACTTTTTCGATGTAAGTGGTTTGACCCAACACCTAGAAGAGGTACAAATGTACACTCGCAATACAAACGTAATTGAGGTTAACAAAAAGAGGGAGTATGAACGCTATTATCCTTTTACAATTTCAGAAAATGTTAGGCAAGTTGAGAATGTGCTAGATGTTGCTTACCAAAACGATATCTCAAGTGTTAACCAAATGGTGGATGATCAGTTAGAAAATGACTTGGAGCATCCTCAACGCATATTAGAAGAAGTTGATATGGAGGAAATAATAATCATAGAAAATGAGGATGAAGAATCACCTGAAGAAATGAAATAAGTGAAGAGGAAGAATTTTCAGACGAGGAAGGATATTTCGAAGACGACTAGCATGTTAGTTTTTTAAAGCGCTCTCAACATATATAGATTTATATTCTCAACTCTAACATTTTCTTTAATTTGTGTAGATAACCGGTAGGGGTCGAGGTAGGTTTAGGAAGGATAAGAGGCCTATTGATCATGAGGATAGTGCTACACCCTCGCTTTCTTCCACTCCACACTTGCATCCCTCCGTTACTAATGGCTGGCAGCAATCTTCTAGGCACACATCTTTTCCAGCACATATATCTACTCATCAGACTATCTTCTATTCGCCCTCTAAGTAGTACCATTCTCCACCACAGGGCTATACCTCGCTTCTTCCACATAATCTTACATATAGTTACATGGCTACACCGGGTCAGCAGTCACAGGGCCATGTGGTGATACGCCCATCATCTGCTCCATTTGCTTCACCACCAGCTGGATCACATCCATCTAGATTACAGCCACCTGGATCGCAGCAGGCGTCTGGATCGCAGCAGTGGTCTGGATCGCAGCAGGGGTCTAGATCGCATCCATCTTCATCAACGACCCCATCTCCTAGCATTTCTAGACTTTGCCTTCGGGATAGTAGCGCTGATCCATATGCCACCCCTTCTATGCACACTTCAGATACATAGGAGGAGGATGATCCAGATGTAGTACGGTATGATCGTTATCATAGGATGATCATCAGGCCTGAGGGCAATGGGTAAGATTTATTTATTACTTCTTTGTTTTTGCTGAATTATAATAGCTAGTCTTGTTATATAGTATAATTGCTATATTGCAGGTTCGTACCTCGTCATCAGACTACAAAGATAATCACTGAAGCTCTTGGCCGGTTGTATGGAGTGATTTTCTACCGGAGCTCGTAGAGCAAATTTTCAACCAATTTAAGATTTTAACACAATTCTTATCTATTTAAGCATTATATTAACAATATTTCCATCTAACGTTACACACTTCATCTGTAGACTGAGTGTGCATGAGAGGACCAGCATAACAGTGCCATTCTTATAAATTTCGAGTTCAAATGCCATAAGAGACTATCTAATTCCTTTTGTTATGCTCGAAAGAAAACGAGAAGCCTTCATGGGTTCTACTGCATTTATGGAACGATCTATTGAGGCCGTGGGCCACTGAGAATTTCAAGAAGAAGAGTGAACAGGGAAAGAAGGCCCGAGCATCTGAGAAGTGTGGCTCCTTACACTGTGTGGGTGCAATGAGCATGGGGACTGCGAGGAGACTAGTGGTAATTCCTTAAAGCGTTTAATCGAACTATATTTATTTTAATTTAGTTAACATGTTTTATTATTTGTAGGAAAAAAATGGGAGGAAGCTGACTCACGATGAGTTCTTCATGGAGACTCACATCCGGAAGAAGAAGGCACAGACAGATCTAAGTAGAAGGGTCGAGGATCGGACGGAGACTACATATGTAAGTTTCATAACTACTATAACTTAAAATTAATGTTTATAATATTACGTGGTTAATAATTTTCTATCTTCTAAATAAAGGGTCGTTATAAGACTACTGCGGAGGAGTAAAGTCAGAAATTGCCACCGAATGAGTGAGGCGACCCACCTTCCATTTTATACGAAGAAGCACAGAAGATTTGGTTGGATGTTGTCGGTGGTCCTAAAATGGGGACATCATACGACCTTCCAGAGATATCATTTCGGCGCTACAGTGTTGGATTGCAAGGTATAGGGACTTCAGCCCAGGACGAGAAATTTGATAGGTCGACTCTCCCGGCTATGGAGAAAAAGATTTCAAAGCTATCAGCAGAGCTTGAAGAGGCAAAGGCTAGAGAAGAAAAGAAAAGATAAACAATTTGACAGCCTTCATGGCCAGTATAAAAGAGGGACCAACAATTTAATGTCCTTCAAGTTCAACTAGACAATCTTCTTGATAGTGGTGCTTTCCCGATTTCCCAATCTCGTGAGTCTTCCCCAGATGCTAATCCTTCTCGTTGTGATCCTCGAACCATGTTGACGAAGAAGCTTCTAGTAGTGGAGATGGAGATGATGCAGTACAAAATACTCCTTGAATGGCGTGTATTACTAAACAAAGTCTTGAACTTGTGAATATTTAGTTGGAATAGTTTTGAATGATGATTATATTGTTGATAGTGTATTTTAATATTCTTTTGTTATTGAACATTGTATTCTTGTTGTTGTGATTGGCATTGTTTAATTATTGTTATTCTTAGTATTGTTGTTGTGGTAGGCATTGGTTAATTGTTGTTGTTAGGATAGTTATTGCTTGTAATTGGCAAGTGGGGTAGCCTAAAAGCAGCCATATTCTGCCAGTTTTTTCCAGAAAACCGACCGATGTCCGGCCGATTTTAGTCAGAATGCTCTTATTAAAAGCCCAAAAATTCATAATTACCGACCGACTTCGGTCGGTAATTTTAATGTGCAATCTGCAGAAATTTGAAATTGCCGACCGACGTCGGTCGGAAATAACCTTTTTTTATTTATATTTTAATGATTCCGACGGATTTGGGTCGACATGTTAAAATTTAAAAAGAAATGTAAAATTATCTAATTATTATATTTTCAACCGAAATCGGTCGCTATTTTATAAAATAAATAAAAAATAATTTAGGAATTACCGATCGATTTCGGTTGGTATATTTATTTTTTCAACAAAATTTTTCAGATAAAGTGGTCAAACTTTGGTTGAATTAACCGACCGACTTCGGTCAGAAATTGCGATCGTCTTTGGTCGCCACATGTTAGCGACCACTGTTTTCTCGATTAAAATCGATCGAAAATCGGTCGATTTTCCTATGTTTCCGACCGATTTTGGTCGGTTTTCGTGGACGGTTTTTGGCGGTTTTCTAGTAGTGGAATACAAGTTAAAGTTACTAATTTTACTTGTGTTCCCTTTATACTTTAATCTATCCATTCCAAATCAACTATTTACCTAGATATGTACTACATTGCCAAATTACTTATGGCTATTAGTGACATGATAAAGTAGTAACATTGACAATAAAGGGTTTAAGGGTATTCAAATAAAATTAATATAATTTTTCGGGATCTCACACAATAAAGAATCATGAATCCATTCTTCCATCCTATTGGTCGTTAGCACACGTGGTATGAAATAAGTATTACGGTGTTGTCACCTTATATCGGCGCATGAGTCTCATAGTGTTACTCATTCAATACTATACTGATCGTGGTCTAGACACCTCCAGATGTCAAATCCGAGTTTCTCACTTTTATAATTCTCAAATTCATCTTCTTAGAAAAACTTGCATCTGGCTTAAAATACAAGTCATAACACAATGGTGAAATTCATAAGTCTAACAAGTTGTCGAGATTGACATTTACAGGTAAATATGGCTTCGTACTAACCTAGATTCTATTAGGTTTCATCTTTTCATATTCCTAGATATAAGAGACGATTGCTCGTGTGAGAGCCAATCCCGAGATATCGCTTTTGTAAAAGGATCAACTATCATACTTTGCGTAGGAATATATTCTAATTTTATTTTTCTACTTGCTATTATGTCTCTCACAAAGTTATACTTGATGTCATTGTGTTTGATTTTTATACTTAGAATTCTTTGTGTATACAATAGTCACTTGACTATCACAATATCGAGTTATGGGACCCTGAGAATTCTTTGCAATATCCAAATGCTCAAAGATAACCAAATAGCTTTTTGTACTACAGATGCACAAGCCACGAACTCCACTTTCTTAGTCGAAAGGGTTGTGCTCTTATGTTTCTTACTTTTTTCATAAAATAGCACCACCATTACTTAAGATAATAGCCGAATTTTGATTTTCTATCATTATGATCACTAGCTCAATCAATATTTGTATATCCTCTCAAGTATAAATTATTTTCACTATAACATAGTGAATAATCTGCAGTTCCCTTTAGATGTCGAAATATTCTCTTTATAGCTTTCTAATGATCTCCTTCATGATTAAATTGATACCTGCTAAACAGACCTACAACATAACAAGTGTATGGACGAGTACACATCATAGTGTTAAGCTCTCAACAACACTTGAATATGGAACTCGAGACATGTTTTTCTTTTAATTTTCAGTCTACGGACACATTTCAATGCTTAAATTTTTGCCTCTTGCTACAAGAGTATCCATGTTTTTGCAACTATTCATACAAAAGCGTTCTAACATTTTATGTCACGATCCGAAATTCCAACCTTGGGGCCGTGATGGAGCCTAACATTTTACTTGCTAGGCAATCGAACGTTAGTTAATTACTTAACAAATTTTAACAATTTAAATCAAAATATTAATAATAAGAAACTATAATAGTCTGAAAATGAATTGATAAAATACCATGTGGCATAGTCTAAAACAATAAATAAACATATTCCAGAAATCTGGAGTCATGAATACATGAGCTTCTAGAGTACTACAAATAAAGTCTGAAAAAATACAGTTGTTTGAAATAACGTAAACAGCAAAGACGGAATGGAAGGGGACTTTAGGGAGTGCGAACGCCATCAGCTCTACCTCAAGTCTCCTGCTGACAGTCGGTCCAGGCAAGATCTCCTCTACACGCTGCGGGACCAATACTGGTATCTGCACAAGAAATGAAGAAGTGTAGTATGAACGCAACCGATCACATATACTCTGTAAGTACCGAGCCTAACCTCGACGAAGTAGTGACGAGCCTATGACAAGACACTCACAATAAACTTGTAAGAAGAATAATAACAGAATACAGTAATAGAATTAAAGCAATAAACTCATATAACCAGACCCGTAGATCAACTACCAAAGGACCCCAGAATAACATAATCTCCAATCTCATAACACAATATCGATAACAATCTCTACAGCCATAACAACAACAATATCTCAAATTCATTGCGGTGCGCAATCTGATCCCACCATAATATCATCTGTTCATATCATATTCCATCCTTATCTCTTCTTATCATAACATTTTAATACCGTTGCGGCGTGTAACCTGATCCCACCATACAATTTATTTCAATGCTGTTGTGACGCACAACCTGATCCCAATAATTTCAAATTATTAACATAAACAACTCAACACCAATATTTACGAAATACCAATACAAAGGAGAAATGAAACATACAGAACAATAAGGAACTTCCAAACAAACGGAGAATAACTACTACTTCGATATCCCAAACCTTGGCAAAACGATAGTACCAAAATAGCTAGATGGCTCACATGAACGGAATAACAAATTAAAGTACTTCAAGTAATATAAGAACAGTAAAAGCAAGTAGAACATGATATCGCCAGGTAAATTAGCAGTTGCTCACCTTCCCTCGGTTTTGAAAACAACAGAGTGCTAGATAGGTACCTTTTAGGTCCTTCAGTGCTTGTTGGCATTCCGGAGTCCACTAGAAGTCGTTCTTCTTTTTCAAAAATGAAAAGAAGTGGTGGCACTTCTCTGAAAACCTTGGGATAAACCTGCTTAGAGCCGCCAACCTATCGGTAAGCCTCTATACCTCTTTCATACTTGTTAGCTGGTCCAGGTTATCCTAGATGGCTTTGATTTTTTCGGGGTTTACTTCGATCCCTCTTTGTGATACCAAAAACCCCAAGAACTTACCGTAGCCCACCTTGAAGGCACATTTCTCCGGCTTGAGCTTCATGTTGTACTTTCTCAGAATGTCAAACGTCTCTTGAAGGTGTTCCAGATGATCTCCTGCTTAAAGAGACTTAACTAACATGTCATCAATATAGAATTCCATCGTATTGTCTATATGTTTTTCAAACATCTTGTTAACGAGCCTCTGATAAGTGGCTCCGGCATTTTAAAGCCTAAAAGGCATCACATTATAAAAATACGTTCCAAAGTTTTATGATGAAAGAAGTTTTCTCTTGATCTTCTGGGTTCATCCTAATTTGATTATACCCAGAATAAGCATCAAGAAAACTCATTAACTCGTGCTCGACCGTAGCATCACTCATTTAATCGACGTTTGGCAATGGGAACGAGTCTTTGGGGCATGCCTTATTTAAAACCTTACAGTCTACATACATCCTAAATTTGTTATTCTTTTTAGGAACTACAACGTTAGCTAGCCACTCCTGGTACTTTACCTCTTGAATTGAACCGATCATAAGTAATCAGGTTACCTCTACCTTAACAAACATTTTCCTGACCTCTGCTATCGGGCGTTTCCTTTGCTTTACTAGTAGGAAGGTTGGATCCAGACTCAGTTTAAGGACCGCCACCTCTAATGGGATACATGTCATATTCAAACACAACCACGCAAAGTAGTCAATGTTAGCTTTAAAAAAATCTATAAGTTTTAACCTGAGTTTGGGACTCAACCCCGTTCCTAAATGGAATTTCCTTTCTAGAAATTCTTTGAACAAAGCCACTTGTTCGAGCTCTTCAGCGGTTGACTTGGTCGCATCCGTCTCCTCTGGTACCTGAAAAGACCTTGGTACCTGATATAACTCCGATGACTCCTCATTTCTACCATCTTCGATTAGAATGGGAGAAGACACCGGTTCCTGTAATTGTTGTTTGTTGGTTTCTCTGTCGTTGCTGCTGGAAATGGTTACAAAGTTCATCTCCCTTGCTGACGGTTGGTCTTCTCTTATCTGTTTGATCCCTTCTAGTGTCGAAAACTTCAATAGTTGATGATATGTCGAGGGCAAAGCATTCATCTCGTGTATCCGCGGCCTCCCGAGGATCACATTATAGCCCATGTCGTCATCTACCACTTCGAACAAGGTGGTATTTATTACTCATTCGGCATGTGTGGGTATCAAAATTTTTCCTCGGATAGTCACGCTTGTTAATTTAAAGCTGGCCAGATGCCTGAATGATGTTCTCGGTTAACTTTGCTTGCTCCAAAACTCCATTGTATGATGTTGGCTGAACTCCCTAGATCAACCAAAACACACTTAATTTTGAAATCTAAAACATTAAGTGAAATTACCAACACGTCATTGTGCGGTAGAAGAAGTTCATCAACATCTTTCTCTGTGAAGGTGATGTCATCTTCTGAGACTTCCCCGATCCTCTTGCCATGACTCACTAATATCTTCGCCTTCTATGCTGCTAAAATGTCACCCCATTGATTTCGTCCCCTCTGAAGATCATGTTGATTGTCATTTGAGGTGATCCTGTTGCTGGCTTCGATGGCTTCGCATTATCCCGGTTTCTACCATAGTTGTTCTTGGCGCGGTCGCTTAGAAACTCTCTGCGGTGTCCAATCTTCAATATCATCGCCACCTCTTCACAAAGATGTCGGCATTCCCAGTCATGTCGTCGTGAGTCCCATGGAATTCACACCATAGATTGGGATCCCATTGGCTAGGATCCAACCAGATCGGTTTTGGGAACCTAGCTTCTTTAATATACCTCATTGTCGACACCAACTCCACTAGGCTAATATTAAAGTTGTAATCGGATAACCTAGGAAATGCAAGATCTCGGGACCCTGGCGTCTCTTTCTCTTGAAACTATCGGGTATTTCGGCCATGATCCGCCTTTTTATCGAAAGTGAACCTATCTGATAAATGGAATCCTTTACTACCACGTCCATCGGTCCTCTCGTAAGGTTGAAAATGACTCCTAAAGGACCTCCGATCTGTATCAAAATCAGTTTTAAACTTATCTTGATTCCTATCGCGACTTCGTCCCTTGGAGGACACCGAAGAACCAAGTTGATCATCCTCAATCCTTATTTTTGACTCGTAGCGATTGTGAATATCTGCCCATATGGTTGCCTGAAACTTGAGCAAGTTCACCTTCAATTTTTGGGAGGCATCGAAACTCAGCGGATTGAGACCCTTCGTAAATGCCTCCGCTGCCCACTCATCTGGAACTGCTGGTAACAACATCCTTTATTTCTGGAACCGGATTATGAATCTCTGTAGCAGCTCAGTTTCTCCTTGAGAAATTTTGTATATGTCCGCCTTCCTAGCCTAGACCTTTCTTGCTCCAGCATGAGTTTTGATGATCGAATATACAAGCATTTCAAAAGAATCGATTGAATGCTCAGGTAAGATAGAATACCATGTCAGGGCCCCCTTCGTGAGAGTTTTGCCAAACGTTTTCAACAAAACCAACTCGATCTCCTGCTGAGCCAAGTTGTTTGCTTTTACTGCCGTGGTGTAGGTCGTGATGTGCTCCTATGGGTCCAACGTCCCGTCATACTTTGGAATATCTGGCATCTTAAACCTCTTTAGGATAAATTCCGGTGCCGCACTTGGTTTAAATGGCAACTGCGTATACTCCTCGAAATGGTCCTTTTAATACCGGCGGCGCACCAGCTGGGATCTGATCCATCCGAGCATGAAACTCCTTTGCGTTTTGGTCCGCTCGTTCATTCATTTCTCTTATGAATATCATGAGCTCGGTTTAAAATAATCATTCAAGTTGTTATTCCCAGATCAACTTTCGGTCCTTCCAGCTTCGTCGAAACCGACTTCATCCCTTAGAGTGTTATTATCGGCTCTTTGAGCAGTCTGCTTTAGGGGAACGCTGGGAGGAACCAGAGCCCTTCCATTAGCGTTATTCGAAGCACCCGATAACGCCTGCTTTAATTCTGTCATCACACGATCTTGCCTTGAAATGTGATCCATAATCGCCTTATCTTGTTCTCTCAAGATTTTGACCGTTTCGACAATGTGCTCATCCTCTGCATCATCAAGAGTTGGGTCCCGCACATGCCGAGGATATTTTCCTTCACGAACTGGGGTCGCTTCATCCCTTTCGTTGCGGGTTTCGCTGGTTGAATCATCACGGTAGAACACATCTTCCAGTTCATCGTGTGCTCCAACATTGTAAACGTTGTTGACATCATTAGCTGCCATATCAGATTTTTACTAAGAAAAAAGTCAAAACTTGTTAGTGACAAATGAATGGATCGAAGAAATTACGCAGCTGTCTATGTCACACAGTGGGCGCCAAACTGTTTACCTGTAAAACGGTACATTTGAATTTATAGCGTGGTTTATAGACAAGCAAATCGATTTGACCTAGAAAACAATAAGTAAGTAAGAACAAAAGTAAGATTATTGAATGAAATTTTAAAAAGATAACAAGCCTGACTAAGAACTTAGCATTTCCTATGATAAGAGTGAATGCAATATTCAATTGTTCAAATTTAGCGTAATAAGACGATAGGATATAGTTTTTTCTGTATAGAGTTTCTTGTGTCTACAATGGACATTAATCCCCCTATTTATAGCTTGATTCAGGGAGACAAGATCCTCAAATCAAGCTCCTCTTGAATGAGAATAAAATCGTCATTGATGGGTGCATAACGGTCGGCTATAAATGCAGATATTCTCTGTAACGGCTGCTCATTGAATGTTATACGATCACAATGCTCTGAATCTATGCCACCGGCTGCTTTAGCTTCGGGATCTGTCCAACAATGATTGCACGCTTGCATCCGGTGCTAACAGCAGCTTGATATCGTACTTTCCATAGACATGAGTGCCGTCTATGGATATTACGGACCGGCAATGCGAAAAACCATCAATTGCTGGTTTAAACGCCCAGAACACGTAATTGAATATATATTCTGGTTTACCCGGACTCCGCTCAAGCTTCCATTCAACAACCGTCCCGGGGTTAAAGTGCTGCAGTGCGGCCATGTACCTGGGCAGAGCTGCAAATGACTTATCCCAGTTACCATAGACTATTTCAAACGCTCGTTTGCGCCCGAGATATGCCTTTTTTTTGGTAATGGTATGGCCATGTTCCTGGTGGACTGATGTAATGCACTCTTTGATTTTATACCTTATGGACGTTTTGTGTGGAATAAGGACAGGAGAAATCAAGTCAATATCCAAGTTGAAGTGATTCCCGTTGAATGTGTCCATTTTGCATGTGTGGGTGGGAATGTATTTACCCACTTTCCACAGACCTGTCTTCTTCTTGCTCGCACGCAACATCCAATGATATGGCCAAAACCACCTGCGACAAACTACCTTGTATACAACCGGACTTGACTCCCATACCGTCATCTCACGATACTCTTTTACGTTGTGCATTTTACAAGACTTGCTTACGCGCGCTTTATCAGGAAAAAGCATGCCCTTTGCCAGCACCGTTGGTCTAGACTCATCCCACATTGCTGTCCGAATTTCATCAAAATCCCTTGTGAGAGCTTCCACATCCGGCATGCTTGGCAAGTTATCAAGGTAAGGAATCTCCCTTGAATGAAACGACACTTGGGACTCGTACACTCTTCGTCTAGGGGGGGGGGTGGAGCATACTCTCTCGTCAAATTGGGTCCTTCCTTCTCATCCTCCTCATCACCATCCTCACGAGGAAAAGGGTGTCTCGTCTCCAGATTCATCAGCATTGTTGTCATAATCACTGTNTTCGACTAACGAAGTAGTACTACAGTTTTGTTTTCGACTAACTATACTATACTAAAAGCGTTCTAACATTTTATGTCACGATCCGAAATTCCAACCTTGGGGCCGTGATGGAGCCTAACATTTTACTTGCTAGGCAATCGAACGTTAGTTAATTACTTAACAAATTTTAACAATTTAAATCAAAATATTAATAATAAGAAACTATAATAGTCTGAAATAGATTGATAAAATACCATGTGGCATAGTCTAAAACAATAAATAAACATATTCCAGAAATCTGGAGTCATGAATACATGAGCTTCTAGAGTACTACAAATAAAGTCTGAAAAAATACAGTTGTTTGAAATAACGTAAACAGCAAAGACGGAATGGAAGGGGACTTTAGGGAGTGCGAACGCCATCAGCTCTACCTCAAGTCTCCTGCTGACAGTCGGTCCAGGCAAGATCTCCTCTACACGCTGCGGGACCAATACTGGTATCTGCACAAGAAATGAAGAAGTGTAGTATGAACGCAACCGATCACATATACTCTGTAAGTACCGAGCCTAACCTCGACGAAGTAGTGACGAGCCTATGACAAGACACTCACAATAAACTTGTAAGAAGAATAATAACAGAATACAGTAATAGAATTAAAGCAATAAACTCATATAACCAGACCCGTAGATCAACTACCAAAGGACCCCAGAATAACATAATCTCCAATCTCATAACACAATATCGATAACAATCTCTACAGCCATAACAACAACAATATCTCAAATTCATTGCGGTGCGCAATCTGATCCCACCATAATATCATCTGTTCATATCATATTCCTATCCTTATCTCTCTATCATACATTTTAATACCGTTGCGGCGTGTAACCTGAATCCCACCTACACAATNGTACCTCATAGAGTTATTCTCCATCACAACCTCACCCCCCAAATATAATGAAACTCTTATTCTACGCTCTTCAGACATTATGAAAAAATGCTTGAGAATTTAACAAGAAGAAAAGTTTGAACAGGAGTTAGAATTTTTTGTGAATGGATTTTCCTAAAATCCTAACCCCTTTATATAGGAAATGGCTAGCCCGGGGGGCTAAAATTTTTGATGTATAGCGCTCTTTGAATGTGCGCTATACACATTTAAATTATTGTTATGTCAGTTAACTTGGTGGGCCCATAGTGTTTTAATTCCAAGCGCTATATATGTATAGCGTTTTAATTCCAAACGTTATACCTGGCAGTCAAGTCGTCAGAGTATAGCGCACAGATTTCCGGCGCCAAAAGGTATATCGCAATTATTCTTTGCGCTATACCTTAACGGCAAAAGTTACCGTTAAGGTATAGCGCCTGGAATTTCGGCATTATATGTAGAAAAGTAACCTTTTTTTTTACACTTATTAACGTCATATTTGTCCGAAATACAATAAAAAGGTTCCGGACTCCTATTAACTAAGGGCATGTCTTCCAAATAAGAAAATATAATTTCAAAGTAAAACTTTTTATAATATTTAATTATTAATACAATGTCTGTTTCCTATTTTCTTTCCAGTATACAAATATGTACCAATATGAGAATTTATGAAAAACTTTATGCGAAATAGAATATGAAATAAAGGTATGGATTAGAAGCATTTTGGTTTAATAAATAAAAATACTATTGAAAGACATGATCATGCTATGGTAAGGATTCTTACAGCTTGTTTGGATGGTTGTTTCCTATTGTATCGTATTGTATTGTTATCTCAAAACAATGTTTGTTTTGATTGTTTCATTAAAAAATTGATTGTATTGTATTATTAATCAATTGTTCCAGAATAATGAAAAGTCATCTTTTTTTAAACAATCGATTTGGTGTGGTAGGATTATTTCCTATTTTTCTTTCTGATTATGCCCTAACTTATTACTCCGTAATTTTATTTTACCTTTTACCTTTTTTTCTATTTTAACTCCAAATCTCCAACCTATAACCCACTTTGTTTTTTCCAGAACTTCTGCCGCCAACGTTAAAGGTGTTTTGCCGCCTTCTGTTTTATTTTTTCTCCTAATCTGCTTTTAACTCAATTTTAATAAGCTGTGCTCCTTTGTTTTGCCTGTCTCGCTCCTTTGTTCTGCTTTCTTAAGGTGTTTTCCCCTCTTCTGTTTTGTTTTGATAAATTATTTTTATGCATAATTTTTGATAAATTTGATATTTAATATTTTTGATAAGTTTAATATCTCGCTCAACAGTAAAATATTATTTAACAAAAACAAACAATACAATATATCCAAACAGTGTATTCATAAAATGATATGATACAATACAATACATTAAAAAACGACGGGGAACAATGATCCAAACACGGTGTTAGTAATATTTTTGACATTTCAAGTTTGTTAAAACTAAAACATGTATATGTATGTATGTACTGCAATTATTGACTTTAGTATCATATGAAAACCATATGGATTATTAGTTATCTATTCTATAATAAATTTTATTGTATAATCACTACATAACTCGTAGATGGACGAAACAACCCTTGACAAAAATGATACCTAGCTATGAGATGTGGTATAAGTTTGGACCAATTTTGATCAACTGAGTATGTACATAGTTGTATGGGCCTGTTATAACCTGCCCATTGTGATAACACATAGCCCAAGGCCCAAACTACTTCATAACAACAATTAGGGTTTCATCCAAAACTTGAGCTGTAGCTTATTTAAGCGACGCAAAGCTAGAGTTTTTAATACTGTGAAAAATTGTGAAAGTCCTCATGCCTAAAAGGTAGGTTTTCTTTTTTAATTAGTCTCCGGCATAGTTCATGGTTAATCAATTCATTTTTTTTGGAATTTCTCTTAGGTTCTTCAATTCACGAAAGTTAATCAATTAGTGTATCAAAAACTGATTAGAAATTTGGGAAATTGCTTTCCGAGGCGTTGCGTGCATTGGTTTATTGATATTCAATGGACGTGTCAAGGGGAGCATAGATTATAATCAATGCCAACTATGTTTTCTATTTTATGGTTAACTGATTTTCTCTCAGTTCGGCCAATTGTTGGATTGTGACATGATAAATATTTCTTCTCCAATTTTTTATTTCTTTGAATTCCCTTTTGCTTATTAAAAAAAATGTTGCTTCTTATGGTGAACTCTCTCGTAGTAATACAAAAAGAATGAGGGATGTTCAAGTTTCCGAAGCATAAATCAAAATGTCAGTATTAAACAGCGTGGTGCACTTTCAATTGCATCTTGCTACCTGTCTCCTGCTACATTATTTTTTTGCTACAGATTTCTTTTTGACAAACCTAGTGTTCAGGCCAGCTTAGATGCAATACAGATTATTCTTTTGGTCTTTGTATAATATGGTGCTTTAATTTAAGGAATTTAATTGGGATGTCACATACCTGGATTTTCGATGAAGGGGTTTAAGTTATTTTTCAGTGGAATGATCTTAATTTGGTCATGTTTGTCTATTACCAACGTGACAAGTGATTCTTTTTGTAGATGTAAACTACTAATAAATTATATGAATAGTGATCCTAATTTGAGGAGAGTAAGTGTGAATTGATCAGCCAAGTTACAGATCCAATCCCTGTTTGACTTTTTAATGATTTCTCTGTAATAATTTTTAACATATTATCATTATTAATATAAAAGAATTACAATATGATTAATTTACCCTTCTTAATATTCTTTTTTTTGTTTATTTAATTTTATCAACTTTTTTTTTTAAAAAATCTTTTATAATAGAAAAAGTACTCCAATTCAGTTGCCTTGTGGTAAGGCAAAATAGAACTAATCAAGCCTTTTGAAAACGGGAACTCGTGTTTATTGTTCACTTTTACTAAAGCATCTTTAACGGTGACTTCAATCTTTTACGGCAACAATCCTAAAGTTGGAGGACAAATTAATTCCCCAGAAAAGGAAATCGATGAGTAAAACAATGTCGGGCTGCTGTGATTACGATAAGCGTAAACCACTATTTACTCCATCGTAACAATTTTCGGATAGCGAGTATCTAATGAGGAAGAGCAACTTCCAAATCCTAAGGAAGTTGAGATTTTCAAGAATGATAGATAAAATATGATATGAGATTTCCAAAACACTCGAAGGAGAAGATGAGTAGATGACTCAAAAGGGAATTAGATTTGTTATCCTCAAAAGCAAATAAGTATGTGCAAATGCAAAACAAAAGCAATTTCCCTACAAACTTTCATGTCGGAAATAGCAGGTAAAGAAATGCTCTTCTCTCCCTTCAACCAACCATCGCACCATCATCACTTCATAAGGAATCAAGCAAACAACTTCAATAGGGAGTATATTGAAGCATTGATGTAATTTAGCCCAAATATACTACTTCTATCACCTAGCTTATTTTCGTTAGACTATGTTACCAATGTTGTTGCACATTGTGAGATTTAAGGTGAACTTGTTGCCTTTGAACTTTTGCTTAGGACTTTGCAACTTGCAAGAGCTCCTGAGGCTTCTAATAGTTTTAGGTGCTTTAATTGAATTTAATAGGACCAGATTGATTATCTACTTCTTAGGAAGTGTGATAGAAGTTTTTGCACGGATAGCAAGGTTATTCAGAGTGAGACTTTCACCTCTTATGGACATAGAGGACATGAGGAAGAAGAAGAGGGTTGCGTACAATCAACCTAGGATCAGGTAGGGAACCTAGACCAAGCATAGCCTATTGGTTATGGATATAGAGGACATGAGGAAGAAGAAGAGGATTGCGTACAATCAACCTAGGATCAGGTAGGGAACCTAGACCAAGGACAAAGCTCAGGAGTAGGGAGACAAATTGCTGGCTATGGGGGCTTAGAGGTAGCAGTGGGGACGCGAGTGTTATGTGGACTGTGACAATGAACATATTAGAGTAGCCGCGAGAGAGGTATTAGGGATCTCGCAAGGTTACTCAAGCGGCCATAAAGGGGACTGGTGGTAGAGTGAAGATGTCCAAGGAAAAGTAGAAGTCAAGAAAGTTGTGTATTTGATGTTAGTTGAGAGTGTAATGGGGAGGAGAAGACGAATAGGAATTGGTATAGGAAGGATAAGAAAGACGCGAAGTTAGCGGTTATAGCGGCTAAGACCGAGTGCCTGGACATTTGTATGAGGAACTTGAGGTGGGGGGAGGGACAAGAAGTTGAACAGGCTAGCCAAGGTCAGAGAAAGGAAGGTCCCTGACCTTGAGCGAGTGAAGCGTATCAAAGACGAGGAAGACAGAGTTTTATTGGAAGGGGCACAGATTAGGCGAATGTGGCAGATATATTTTCATAAACTCTTGAATGAAGAGGAGGATAGGAACATCGTATCGGAGCAAGGTGATTGAAATAGAGGCTTACATCCAGTGTCCTGTATAATAAGAATATACCACTAAAACTTAAAGGTAAGTTCTACAAAGCGGTGATCAGACTAATTATTTTGTATAGGACGGAGTGTTGGCTAGTCAAGAATTCTCATGTTCAGAAGATGAAAGTAGCTGAAATGAGGATATTAAGATAGATGTCCGGGCATACAGGTTAGATAAGATTAGAAATGAAAATATTCGAAAAAAAGTGGAAGTGGCCCTGTGGAGATTAAGACGCGGGAGGCGAGGCTGAGATAGTTCAGGCATGTGAAGAGGAGAAGCACATATGCCCCAGTTAGGAGGTATGAGAGGTTGGCCTTGGTGGGTATGAGCAGAGATAGAGGTAGAACATGGCACAACTTAACCTTACCAAGGACATGACCGTTGATAGGAGGGTGTAGAGGCCGAGGATTATAGTAGCAGGATAGTAGATAGTCGAGCGTTTTTACTTTTTCTTTCCCGTATGTAGTTTTAGTGTTAATTTGGTATCTTTTCATTCCTAAATCGCTGTCACTACCTACTGTTTCATTGCTATCTTTTGCTTCGGTCTTCTTAATATCTTGTTCTTGTTATTGCTTGTCGCTACTGCTTCTTTTATCTTTCCTTTAGTCGAGGATCTTATGGAAATAACATCTGGCCCTCCCATATAGGGGTAAGGTCTGCGTACACCCTACCCTCCCTAGACCTCACTTGTGGGAATTCATTGGATTTGTTGTTGTTGTTGCAATCGATAGTAATAGGATGTGATTAAGTTTTAATCTAATTATTACCTATATTTTATCAATTCTAATATCTAGCTTCTATCTTTAATTGTTTTTCTTAGTTTTTATTTCCTTGATCTTTAGTTTGTTTGTTATCACCTAGTCTAATTCTAAAAAAAATTGGGTGATGTTTGGCTATAATTATATATTTTTAGTGCACTAACGCGTGTGTATTTCATATCAATGAGTACAAATTTTATGAAAAGCATATAGATATTAGTCACAAAGGTACCTGAATTATGAAAAAGAAAATTAAAAAATCCAAATTCTTAAAAAATAATCATGAACAACAACAACGATCCAGTATAGTCCCACAAGTGGGGACTGGGAAGGGTAGTGCGTACGCAAACCTTATCATTAATCATATTTATCTAATTCAATAAAAGAAGATCTCTACTCTACAAATACCTATATTAATAAAATTTTCACTGGGGATAGATTTAGGTTGTCACCCCATCCTTTCTAGGTAGATTCGATCATTATCATGATAATGAAATTATACATGCTAATATATATGGTTACTTCCTTTAGCTTAATATTAATGAGTTAATACCAGTTAGCCACATATCCCTAACTTGATATTTATTTGCGACTACATGCTATATTTATCCGCTAGATAGATTTATCGATACTACGAGAAACTACGAAAATCTACGACAACACTTTCTGGATATGTTTTATTAACATTTTTAAAACAAAAATAGCTTATAACAGCTAACATTTTCGAACATTACCAACCTTAAATCTTATTTTAACAATCTGAAAATAATGATGGGCTGCTAAGTATGATTTCACTACGATTTGCTTTAAGTTTTCATCTCATGATATTTTGAAGTGAAAGACTTCTAATGTCACCGAGATTAGTATTGTTCCGATAAAAATAATAATTATTTCTAAAATTTTGAATCTTGTGAAATTTACCATACTCAACTCATATAAGTAATCTTAATATGGTTATATTCCTAAATATTAGGAGTTCTTATATAGTTCAAATAGAAAAGATTTAATAGTCAGAACTTTAGTTAATTTCAACGTCATAAATATTAGAAAGTATTAATTAAATGATAATTTTTTCGATTATAAATTTATTTTTAAAAGATAAAAAGACCGATCAATTTCGCGTTGAAATTTCACGCTTTTGTAATAGTCAAGATTGATTGAAGCAGAAAAAATAATAATTAAAAAGTGAAATAATATCTTCTTATATATTTAATAGTTTTTAATTAGTCTCACATTATTTATCACATAATTAAAATAAATTAATATAAGTTTTTGCAAGTACGAAATGAAGTAAAATTATTCTTCGATAAAAAAATTCATTGATGTTGAAAAATTATAAAGTTCATAATGAATACAATTAGAGTATCATTAAGATGTCACGTAATTGCCGAAACTACTTCAAAAGAACGTCTCCTACTTTTTTACTAACATTCCAAATAATTGACTTTTTAAATATTTATTTAAGGTAGAAGTTTAATCAATTCTACAGTCCAAAATTTTAGGCACATAATTTAAATAAGGAAAGATTTGATAACTATATTTCAACAAATTTTCAAGTCCTAAATATTAGAAAAATAAATAAATGACTGTTTTATCTAGTGTGAACTTTATTTTTAAAAGGTAAAAAAGGCGAACGACATTTCGCTAAGGGGCTTCGTGCTTTTAATATAGTATAGATTATTTACCTTACATTTAGGTGCTTTAATGCTAAACTGTACTATATTTGTGCTTAATTAAGTTTCTTTTATGTGTATGTACGTTGAAGACGAAATTATGAGTAAAGTAGAGATTTTATGTGCTTTTTATGCACTACAAGAATAGCTTGTGATTATTTAACGATTGAAAATATTATGATATCATGATTGGATAATGATTGAAGTCAAATTTATTCAAGGATAATATGTGCAAATTGATGTGAGATGAAATTAGAAAGCAAAAGAAAGAAATGAGAGTGTTAGGCAACTAGCACTAACAAAAGACCTCCAAATTGAAATTGAAGAATGAGAAACGAAGCAGTAGGCGTAGCGAGCTATTTAGCTCGCGTTAGAGCAGGCGACGAGAGGGCTGCAGCGAGATGGAGCTCGCGTTTGAGCTCGCTAGGCGCGGTCTGTCGCGAGGCGATGCATGTTCCGGATTTTAAAGCCTATTTTGTCTCCTTTTTTGTTTTGGACTTGGTTATTTTGTCTAGATTTTTTCCCAACACATATAAATAGTTATTAAACAGCATTTTTAGGGGGGTTTTTTACCTAAGGAGGCAAGAACACGCTAGGAGCAAGGCGGAGAATTCTTCTACGAGTTTTTCACTTCCTTCTTTTTATTTCCATTATTGGTTATGAATTCCAGTATTGTAGTTACGGCATACTATTATGAATAACTAATTTGTTATCTAGAGTTCTGATAGAACCTTTTGTAGGATAAGTTCTTGTTATGTTTTTATATAATTGAGCCGTTGGATTTCTCTAATTGTTCAACTACGTGTTTATTGTTGTTGATTGAATGGCTATCAATTGACTGTGCCTATGTAGTATGTATTGCTTAGAAAAGGGTATATATTTAGGTAGCTGTTGAACAACATCACTCCTTTCGTATGTGAGGAATCAATACGAAGGGTTTAAAGGTGGGATTAGGAATAACGAAACCTTGGTGCGATTTTAGTGAGCGGTAAACTAGTGACAGCTAGCGTAGTTCGGAAGAATATGTCTAATAAATTGTGGTAGTTGCTCGGAAGAGAATTATGATACCTGAAGTACTCACGTTCGGTAGAGAATACTTAGGCGAAATCATAGAAGGCATAGCGGGAAGGATTACGACAATTGGGGAAGTCATAACTCTAAACCTCCTTAGGCTTGTCTCGGATTTCATCCTTGTTAGTTGATAATTTTACTGCTTTATAATATTTGTTAGTTAATTAGTAGAAATAAAAACCAAATCTTTATAACTAGAAAATTATTTGAACTTGTGTTTTTTTTGCGATATTGAACAACTGTAGCTAAGCCTTAGTTTTCTCTGTGGGATTCGACTCCGGACTTGTAAACCGAATTAAATTTGCAACAACCATTTAGTTCTTTTTATAAGACATAGTTGGGCGTGATCACTGGGTAAGAAAATGCAAAATAAAAGCAATTAAAACAGCCATTTGAAATGGTAGCTCTGAGGCAAAAACTTTCAACTCAAAAGAATCTTTCCTTAAAAGATATGAACGTGAGGAAGTTATAAAAATGAAATAAGCTTTGAGAAGTTGGTATCTATCTGTTGACAAATGCTATTTTTTTTTTTTAAAATTGAAAAATACTACACAGTATTGGAATTTATTTTAAAATTAGTATGGTACTTGGCTGATTCTAGGAGCGGCTCTAAAGGCTTGGCCAGGGAGGCCAGTGCTTTATGCCCCCAAAATTTGAAGCCCCAAGTTTACTTAATCTCTTGTATTGACTACTATATACTATAAAATGTATATAAATAATTATTATAAAGAAAAGTGTTATAATTTACTTTTTTGTTATTTGATTGAGGTTATTTTATACCATTAAGTTCATAAATTATGATAATTTTCTCACTCATTAATTAGTATATTTCCTTCACTTTTCAATTATAACTTTATCATTTTTATATAGGAATTAAGATATATATCGACAACATAATGAATTTTTTTTACAATCTTCTTTGAAACTTCATGAACACAAAGCATTCATGCACCGGTTTTCTTTTAGTATAATTCAACATATTATGGGTGTGTTTGGTATACGGAAAATATTTTCCGTGGAAAATGTTTTCCAAGAAAATGTTTTCTTAGAAAACAAGTAGTAATCTTATTCATTTTTCGGTGTTTGGTACGCAACTTAAGGAAAATGACTTCTCAAGAGTATTCATAAATAATTTAGATATAATAAACATGAAGCCATAAACTTTCAAACCAACAACCTTCCAAATCCATAAATTTCATAAACTTTCGAACCGCTAAACTTTCGAAACCGCAGAATTTTGAACCCGTAAACTTTATAATTTCTGAACCCGTAAACTTCCAAACACATAAACCTCCGAACTCATAACTTTGGTACTTGTAAAATTTTGAACCTTTAAACCGATAAAAAAAAAAATAAAACTGAAAAATATATCTAAAAAATAAACTTTTTTTCGGGGGGGGGGGGGGGGTTAAGGGGGGTCGGGAGAAAGTAAGAAAAGAACAGAAATTAAAATTAACGAAAAACGTAAAGTTTTTTTAGAAACG
>NW_017673831.1:93062-118305 GCF_001879085.1 Nicotiana attenuata
AGCAGAAATTTAAAATTACAAAAAAAAGGTAATTTTTTTTTTGTCCGAGGGGGGGCTGGGGTAGGGGTAGGGGGAGAGTGGGGTGGGTGGTGCAAAAAAACGAAAAAACAGAAATTTAAAATTGCAAAAAAAAAAAAATAAGGTAAATATTTTTTTGCGGGAGGGGGGGGGTTGGGGTTGGGGTGGGGTAGTAGGGTGGGTGGTAACAGAAAAACTGAAATTTAAAAAAAAAAAGCCTTTTTTGGGGAGGAGGGGGGGGGGGGGTGGATTGGTGAGGGTGGGCAATGTTGAGAAGGAGTTTTAAAAAATGTTTTCCCTTCTCTTGATAAGGAAAACATTTTCCTCCAATTGGAGGAAAATGAGTTGATAAGGAAAATGTTTTCCAAAACATTTAAGCCAACCAAACATGGGAAAATTGGAAAATATTTTCCGAAAAATATTTTCCTTCATACCAAACACACACTATATTAGGTTATTTACAATTAATTTTAGATATTTACCAATAAGTGCTACTAAGTAATAGAATGAACTACAATTATCGTTTAAATTGTTCACAATGAGTAAATATTTTTGACACTGTCAATGCTCAAAACTTAAGCTATTACGTTATATATGTTTATTTCTTTTTCTTGATTGTGATGATAGCCAAATCAAAATGTTCACTTTGAGTTCTGCACCTCAAGATCCGATAATCCACCACTTTATTCTTTAAGCGCATTTTTTTTTAAATTCACTATAATTTGTCCTAAATGATTAATTTATTATTTAGAAAGCAAATTTTGTTGTTAGTGTAGAATTTTTATAAAATAAATATAAGGGTCTCTCAATATAATTTCGCCTTAGGCCACAAGATCTATTAAGCCGCCAGGCTGATTTAATAATTATATTCATCCCTACTATGATATTTGATTTATTATAGCTTTGTACACCTTTCACAATTTTACTATTTACTAAAGGGGTAAATAATTCAACGAGTGCTAATGTAATCAAGAACTATTAAAAAGGATGGTTTGTTTCCTCTCGGCGCATTTTAAGCGTGAATGCTAAAATACGCTGATCGGAAATGGGAAGAGGACGACCAAGGAAGAACACGACGAAGATGCAATTGGCGGAATTTGTAGGTCAAGGAAGCAGTAACAATGCCAAAGGGAGAAGTAATGAAGCAAAGGAAACCCTAAGTAAAGACAAAGGGAAAAGTTTGATTCAAGCAGATCTAGCAGGAAGTGAAGCAATCAAGGCGAGATCACCGGTGAATTCGAGCACAGCAACATGAATTCCCCTAATTCGACGCCTACAGCAACAATTGGAATTTTCGGCTCTACGAGTACTGTTCCATTGAACACTGTTCCATTGAGTACTGTTGATGCAGCAGATAAGAAGGAAGTCGTAGAGCAAGTATCAGTAAAAGGACGAGCTAGTACAAGCAGACAAGGAGCTGAAGAGCAGATAGAGCAGGGGAAAAGTGAGAAAACTGGAAGTAAACTAGAGAAGCCATGGGCGAAGCTTTTTGCAGGAAATAGACTAGCGGAAAGAGGAATGGACCTTATGTTTATCCCTCCAATGATCCAGGATGGGATATAAAAGGCCCAATTGCAGCAGGAAGAGATGGAAGAGGAGAATGAAAAGTGGAAAAAGGCAGTTGTGATATATGTCATTGGAGCGGCACCATCAATTGGGACCATAGAGAGATTCATAGCCTCGAATTGGAATTTTGCTGCGAAACCCAGAATATTCTATCATAATGAGGGCTACTTTGTGGTACTGTTCCATACAATTGAGGACAAGAATGAAGTGCTGTACACAGGACCACACACAATAGGTAACAAACCTATTATTCTTAAATCATGGACTGCAGAGTTTAATTTCTATGATGAAGTGTTGAAAGAAATTCCATTATGGGTGAGTTTTCCAAATTTGCCATTGAATTGCTGGGGGAAGATCACACTAAGTAGGATAGCAAGCACGTTAGGTTGTCCAATCTATGCTGATGAATGTACCTCGAGTGCAGCCAGAATTTCGTATGCTAGGGTGCTTATAGAGATGGACATATCTAAAGAGCTTCCTACGAGTGTTGTGGTTCAGGATCCAATGGGGAAGAGTTTTGAACAGAAAGTTGAGTATGACTGGGTACCAACCTACTGCCAAAAATATTGTACGGTTGGACATGACTGTAGCAATATGAAGGGGTATGGGGAGCCACAAGATAGACCTCAGGGGTATGAACAACAAAAGTACCAAAGACCACCACAAAAGAAAGGTGGTCAGCTACAACATACTAAGATGCAGAAGCCTGTAGTTCAATGGGTAGCAAAGGAGCCAAGTAAACAAAATGAGGGGGGAAAAGGGAATCAAAGCCAACAGGAATATAATGATAAAGGGGAAAATGATAAAGAAGCATGGCAAAAAGCAAGTGGAAGAGGTTCTCATAGCATGCAGAGCAATCAACAACAAGTGGTTCTAAAAATTACAAATGGATTCACTCCTTTGAGGGGGGATCCAATGCTGGAACAAAACAGTTGGGCAGATAAAGTAGAAGAGCAGGAGAGGATGCAGGGGAATACAACGCAGGAGCCTCAAAAAATCACATCANAGGGGCTTCAACAAAGTGTAACAACAAAAAGAGATGAAGGAGTTTATAAAGGTGAATAAAGTGAATATGATTGCAGTAATAGAGCACAGAATAAAAGATGACTCGATTGAGAAAATCATTACAAAAGTAGCTGCTGGATGGAAATGGTATGCAAATAGCTCAGTGAATGGTAAAAGTAGACTGTGGTTGATGTGGGATCCTAACAAAATAATGTTCTCACAGCTGAAAGTGCACCAACAATTCATACATGGAATAGTGAAGAATAGAAGTGACTCTGTCCAGTTTGCTTTTATAGCTGTTTATGGACTACACACAATAACTAATAGAAGGGACCTGTGGAACAGCTTGAGAGAGCTGGAAGAACAAATGACAATACCTTGGCTAATCATGGGTGACTTCAATGCAGTTAAGGATATGGAAGATAGAATGAATGGTACTGAAGTACAGGTGAATGAAATAAAGGACTTCCGAGAATTTATGCTGGAATGTCAAATGACAGAACTAGTGACAGTAGGAAGGGGGTTTACATGGACAAACAACCATGTATATAGTAGAATAGATAGGGGGATAGTGAATGCAAAATGGATGCTAGAAAAGGCACCAGTGCAAGTGCAAGTATTAGATCCACAATTTTCAGACCACTCACCTTTGAGTATTGACTTGGGACAGGAAATTGACTGCAGAAGAAGACCATTCAAATTCTATAACTGTCTAGCTGAGCATGCAGAGTTTGAATCAGTAGTGCAGAATGGATGGAGATATAAGGGCAATAAGATGGAAGGTATAATGCAGAATTTAAAGAAGATAAAACATGGCCTGAAGAACTTAAATAGGCAGGAATATACAGGGATAACAAAGAAGGTTCAACAGAAGAGAGAAGATCTGGAAAATGTGCAAGCTCAAATGAGGCAGAGTAATCAGAGCAGGGATATGTTTGAAGCAGAGAAGGAAGCTAGAGAAGAACTGGAAAAATGGAGTATGATAGAGGAAGGGATTTATAAGCAAAAATCAAGGGTACAATGGCTCCAATTAGGGGATTCAAATACAGCATTCTTCTTTGCAAATATGAAGGGAAGAGCAACTCAAAATCACATCAAAATGATAAAAGATGAGGGAGGAAACTGGATAACTAATGAAGATGGAGTGGAACAGGAAGTCATTGGGTTTTATAAGAGGCTTTTGGGGGAATCAACTAGAAGTCTACCTGCCATTAACATCACTACTATGAAGGGAGGACCTGTACTTACAAGGAAACACCAGCTTGAACTAATAAAGCAATTTACAAGGGAGGATGTCTATGAAGCTCTGAAGGGGATTGATAACTCAAACGCACCAGGGGATGATGGGCTCAATGCCTATTTTTTCAAGAAGGCTTGGAAGGTAATTGGGCATGAGATCACAGAAGTTGTATTGGAATTCTTCAAAACCAGTAAAATGCATAAACCACTCAATACCACCCTTGTCACTCTTATCCCAAAAGTTAAAAACCCAGAATTTATCAAAAAGTATAGACCCATATCTTGCTGTAATGTTCTGTATAAGATTATATCTAAGATGATTACTAGTAGACTGCAGAAGGTGATGGATTTCCTGGTGGATGAAAGTCAAGCAGCCTTTGTACCAGGGAGAATCTTAAATGACAACATCTTCCTAGGACATGAATTGGTGAAAGGTTATGGTCGGAAAGGTATATCCCCAAGGTGTATGATCAAGATAGATGTGCAAAAGGCATATGATTCATTGGAGTGGGTCTTCTTAGAACAAGTACTGGCAGCAATGAACATACCAGACCAATTTATAAAATGGATAATGGCTTGTGTGTCTACAGTCTCCTATTCAATTGTGATAAATGGTAAGCCAACTACTCCATTTGATGCCAAGCGTGGGGTGAGACAAGGGGATCCCATATCCCCTTACCTGTTTGTTTTAGCTATGGAGTATCTGACAAGACTATTGAAGAACTTGCAGCACACACCAGACTTCAACTTCCATCCGAAATGTGAGAAACTCAATATCCTGCAGCTCAGTTTTGCAGATGATCTTCTACTATTTTGTAGAGGAGATCTCAAGTTAGCACAGATGTTAAATGAGTGTTTTCAACAGTTTTCCTCAGCATCAGGATTAGTTGCAAACCAAGGGAAAAGTTGCATCTATTTTGGAGGTGTGCCAGAACATGTGCAGCAGCAAATATTGGCAAGCTTGGGATTCTCCCTGGGTGAATTACCCTTCAGGTACTTAGGAGTACCACTGAGTGCTAAAAGACTGTCAGTTAACCAATGTCAGCCTTTACTGGACAGAATTCTAGCTAAAGTGCAAAGCTGGACAGCAAGATTTCTATCCTATGCAGGTAGACTACAAATGATTAAAAGTGTGTTACTATCTATACAATCATTCTGGACGCAAGTGTTTCCTTTGCCAAAGAAGATCCTAATGAAGATTGAAAGCATTTGCAAAAAGTTCTTATGGACAGGGGAGGTAGAGGGGAGCAAGAAGGCTTTGGTTGCATGGACACAACTTTGTTGGCCAAAAACAGCAGGAGGCTTGAACATTACAGACATAGTCACTTGGAACAAAGCAGCAATCCTGAAGCAGATGTGGAACCTATGCAATAAGAAGGACAGATTATGGATCAAGTGGATGCATATCTATTATATAAAGAAGGAGAAAACATGGAATGTGAAGGCCAATCAAGCAGCATGGACAACTCAAAAGATTCTAAAAGCTGGGAAGTATCTGATAGAAGCAAGAATCAATGTTGAAGAAGTAATGTCTAGGAAAGACTACTCAATAAGAGATGTATATAACAAGATGAGGGGTGAATTCACAAAGGTTAATTGGAGGAGATTAATTTGTAACAATTGTAGTAGTCCAAGATGGATGTTCATTATGTACATAGCTGTCCAAAACAGGTTATACACAAAGGACAGATTAATGAAATGGGGGAGTATCACAAGTGCAAATTGTGTCTTATGTGAAGCAGCTGATGAAAGCCACGACCACCTGTTCTTTATATGCAAGTATTCAAGCAGTGTGTGGGAGAAGGTATTGAACTGGGCAGGAATAGGAAGAAGAGCCAGGATATGGTCGGAAGAAATAAAATGGGCCAGTACATATGCAACAGGGAGGAAAGCAGATGCAACCATCTACAGAATGATCCTAGCTGGAGCTGTATATTATCTATGGCAAGAGAGGAACTGGAGAATTTTCAGAAAGAAGAAAAGGAAAGCTGAAGAATTAGTGAGAATGATCGTTCAAGACATACATTGCAGATTGGAGAAGAAGCTACAAGCACTCAATTTCTATCCGTAGTCTGAGCTTGATGTGTAGATAGTTGTTTAGGGAAGCAGTGATATAGGATGGGGCTGTATGTCCGTCCATATAGAGAGGGTTTTTGTAAAGATTAGTGCATGTATTGAGTTTTTTTCCCAGAAATAAAGATTAAATTTTATCAAAAAAAAAAATAAAAATTCAACGAGTGCTTATATATTAAGAGAGTGTCACTTTTTGGTACTACAACTAATTGAGTATAATCATCAATCAGTAAAACCTCTACTAATAAATTATCGTAGACTTGATAGATATAGGTAAATCTGTAAGTAATCTTCTTTTATACTAAGAGTATCATTTTTTCCTACTACTCCTTGTATTTTGAGTTTCCGAGAATTGGTTATTTGAGAGACCAAAAGAGATATTTCTGTTAGTAAAGGTTAAATGTATTTAGTTGATTGATAATTCAATGAAAATCTATCAATGACTCATGACTACATCTGCAATTGTTTGGAACTTGGAAGTAAAAGCGCAGGTGCCAAAAAAATCATCTTAAAAGGTGTGGTCTAATGATTAATAAAGTGAGTTTTCTAGTCTAGCAATTATTTAAGTGGGATTAAACTCACGAGAGATTAGGATTCAAACCTCCGGCTAAATTTTTCTTATTTGTCCAAATCTTGGTGGACAAAACTAAGTACTTCTGTTGGTTAAAATTAGTAGCAAATGCCCGATAAAATAATTAAATTACTACCTCAGAATTCAGATATTACCATTCTATACAAAAAAGAAGAATAAAATCTTGGGTGAATACATATATAGACACCTAAAGATGTCTTGCTTTTTTATTTAGACATTTCAATTAGCCATTGTTTCGATTGAACACGTATAATTGGGCCAGAAGTGTGCCAATCAAACACATTTTGCACTAACCTGGAAATACCTCAGGCGCGTGTTTGCAAGCATTCTTTACGTGAAATAATTAGCCAATTAAATCATTTCTTAGGTTCATCTTTCACACTAAAGTTATTAAACGAGCGCTTACAAATACGAGCTTGAGTATTTTCAAGCCAATGCGAATTGTGTCTGATTGGTACACCTTGGGTCTACTATAAGTGTTCAATCAAAACAAGATTTAGTGATATATATATAATCAAAGTCGTAATATCAGTTGGATTGGGTTTTCAATGGTCTAGAAAAATCAATACGGTATTTAGTAAATATGGCATAAAATAAGAAACAAATTGCACCGCGCAGGTAATATAAATATGGCATAAAAAAAGAACCAAATTGCACCATGCAGGTAATAGTCTGATTTCGGGCAAAAGGAAAAAGGTAATGAAGTCTGAGAATTCTCATTGCAAAATTGCTACAAGAAGCTAACTCTACCATTCAAGTTCAGCTCTACATACAAAAGGTTCAGAGAGGGAACTAGGAGTGCATCTCCTCAACACTACATTCATTTTTCTGCCGTGTTAAGTTAGACAATCCGTCGAGAAGAAACCGACGGAACCTCAGAATGTACAGTGGCTGCAACAGACTGCAAGGTTCCTGGAATGCCAAAACCAGCTATAGCTCGAGGGGTTTCTTCTGTTCAACCCTTGCTATGCAAGGGCAAACACAAAGTGAACATTCATCACTAGTCCCGGAAGTTTTACTTATTTGACTCGAAATCACCAGGAATGAACACGGGAAGTTGATGGGAGGCAGTATCCCTTTTGAACCTGGACTCACGAGGCAAATTAAACAGCAGCCTCTCTTGGCCATCTCTGGAACCAGAGCCCCTCTCATTTCTCAGTCCATCCTTAATTGGACCGCGCAAAAGTGGACCACCAAAGAATATTGACTCTCCAGTATATGTTAGCTTTTCTGACTGCTCGACTGGAGGCTTTGCAGGAGGCTGTGAAGGTTCTCGAGGGAGAGGGGCTGGCCTCTTGTCATTACTAGCAGATACAGCATTAGGATTTGATGATCCTCCTTGCATGGACGGCCTTGTACGAGCATCTGAAGCTGATACCGGAACAGACACATACCTTCCAGCTTCTTGGTCCCAAACAACAGATGTTCGTTTAACATCTCTGAGCAGAGAAGCTGCAGGGGCAGGAGCTGAAAGCAATAACGGATCGGTTGTACTATTCCTCTGCACGATCTTCTCATCAAATTCTGAAGAATGTAAGACTTGGTGGTTATGATTAGGGAGTGCAGCCCGAGAAGTTCGGGCCCTCTCCGGGACAATGGCAGCACTGAGATGGCCTAAGCTGTGAGCTTGTGGGAGAGGGCTTAGTGTGACTGATTCATGCACATGGCTCGGACTGCTAAAGCTACTGACACTGTGAGTTCCAGTTTCATACTCGTCCCGGCTACCTTGAGTAGGAGCAAGTGAATTCCTCAATTCATTTCTCATGTCCCTATTTCCTCCGGTATCAGCACTGATACTGCTTCTGACACTCATGTTCTCACTGGAGCTCAATTCAGGATCAAAACGACGGTTATCTATAGGGCGTAGAACAGATGAGGATGCTCTAGCTTTTGCTGCAGCTCTCATGGCTTCACTGGAATCCAATTTTGCAAGTTTCCATGCACTGATCTTAACAGGCCGCTTAGGTCCCTTGTTTCCCTTTTCAACAAAACCAGCTGCATCCGGATCAACTGTTGATGGGACCATTCCAGGCTCTAACTGAGGTGCAACTTCTTCCTGCTCATCAATTCAAAGACAAGTCAGAACATCAGAGTCCCACATTGGGTAAATACAGAACATCAGGCTCTGTATTTACCCGATGTGGGACACCGATACTACATTACATCAGATATAACTATTTAAGCTTAGTCATCGAGAGTAATTTGTTAAATGTATGGCACACAGAAAGTCCCAAAGTAACACAGTGCATAGGATTTTCGTATCAAAAAAATCTATTACCCATTTAAATGGATAGTGAAATGGCAATCAAAGCACCTAATGCACCCGTGTCGAAAGTGATGATGCATCCACCCAGCAGAGTAATATGAACTCTGGAAGCATAAAAATGCCTAATTTTGAAATTCTAGAAAGTTTGGAGTTTGCAGAAACCAAAAAAATACTACTTAATTTTTAGGTATATAATAATGATAAATGGGAGTTAGAGGCGGCAGCAACGAAGGTTGTGAGGCAACAAAGAGACAAACAACTTTTTCTATATATTGTAGTATCATACCAAAAAGAGAGAGCTACAGAAAGATTTTGGATCAATCATCCATAAGGTCAGTGTTATGTGATTTCGTTTGATCGGAATTCCCAAATTTAAACCTTTCTTTTTCATAAGCCTCATTCTTTATCAGAACCATTCAGGTCCAGGCAGGGTAATTCATTAATTAAAACCTATATTGCTTGGACTCTCAAGAAAATGCTGCAGCACCCGTATCGGATCCCCAAAAAAGCATTGCTTCTGGAGGATCCAACGCGCACCACGCAACATTTTTTAAGAGTTGGGGCAACATAGATTAAACTACTCAAGGAGAAACTTAGCCGCTATGGATTACTTTTATGATAAGAAATATAAATTTTAGTTAAAATTATGTGTTTTTTTTATCTTAAAGGACATAATTGTCACTCTTCGGGCCCTAGGTTCACTATTTCTAAGAGATGCTCCATGTAGACAACAGGAGTAGAGGTTTCAAAGAAGCAAACAAAAGAAGGATAAAAGCATCCTATTTGCCAACCAACGGAGACTTGAACTTTCAGTACTTAAAACTTTTTCAGTTGATACTAATAATACCTGATAATCAACAAACACCCTAGGAGGGGTGCACCATGCTCCTTTGTATTGCAGGCCCAAAGAACTTCCACCGCTGAAGCCAGTTGTAGCTGACCCTGATGGAGAGTATACAATGTTTGGCATTTCTTCATCTACAGATGCTCCCGCCGGTGCCTCGCTCATGGCCCTCATAGCTACGACGTACTCGTACGTTGTAATGCCCTGACAGCAAGGTAATTTTGAAAAAGAGAATCAGAATAAGTTTTCACTGCAGATCTTCGAAACTCTATAATGCTACTTTATATATGCTCCAGTTGTGGTTACAGATATAGGAATTTTAAGGCAAAATCTCAAATCTTGACATTGTCCCAAAAAATTCATTTTCCAATTCAAACTACAAAGAGGAAATCATCAAAAATCTACCTTTCTTATCAGTATCATGTGGAAAAAGAAAAGCTCGCCTAAAGGAACACAAGCAAGTAATGAAACTGCTGTACATACAGCCTGCATAAAAAAGTCAATATGCATCACAAATTATGAGCAGGCATTCTTTTCTCATTAAGCAGTCAGAATAGTGAGCTCAGTGCAAGTATATCTCATGTAAAAGTTACCACAACAGTTGCAAATGGAGCCAGGGAAAAACCATTCCCTAGTCTATCAACTATTTCAGCTTCCATATTCTTTTTGTGTACAAAGCATCGTACCATAACAGCAATTCCAACTCCAGCTTCAGTAACAAGCTGCAAAAAAGTGTGAGAGTGATTCACTGATGAAAACACAATCATTCTGTTGTAACTGATTTGCCTCAAACATACCCAGACCAAGCTGGTGGCCATCAGTGATATAAAGGTAACATAGTTTTTCCTCCCAACACAGTTGTTGAGCCACTGTCCATTCAATAAATATGGTTAGCTTCCTGGTAAAAATTATAAAAAAGTGGGTTCCGTAACAGAAATCAGAATAAGATGTACCATAGATGACTGAGATGTATACCCGACAATGGTGATCAAATCCATCCACACATTTATCACAGCTTCGACAATGTTTACTGAACTTGCGCACCTGCAGCACACCAAGCAGTCAGAGTTTATAGGGTGCTATGTCTACGTCGTCCACAAGCACATATGTAAAGTGGTCTACATATCCCGCAATGGGAATCTGCACTGAGTCACATGCCTAAGCCACAAAACTAGGACAGAAACAGAACTAGCATTATCTCGGAGATTTCTTGGTTATTAAAAAAAATGAAAAACTAGGACAGAAACAGAAGGAGCATAAAATGGCCATGTGCTGTTGAGTTTTTCTGCATACACGTGGATGTACTTACCCCGTCCATATTTACAAACTATCAAATCTCTCAATTTGTGCAGCAGATCATGTTGTGAAATAGTCTATGAAGAGTTAAAGTCAAGAGAATGTATGAAGCTATATGTTAAAATGTGTCCGGTTCAGAATAGGTAGGATGTAGAATATTATGTATTTACTTGTGAAAAATAATCACTTACCTCACCTTGCATACAATTATTTACAATAATGTAGCCTAAGACTCCTATTAGAGGAGCTCCTTTAGTACATACTCATTAAAGACAAGTTCTCCATTCTTCTTTATTTTCACAGTTCAATGCAAGAAAGACAATTCCCAGTCCATCTCCTGACTTGAAATCCCCATTCAACGTCATTGTCAATGATATGTTAAGTTGCACGCATAGATATAGTTTTCCCACATATTACATATGATATTAAGATATTGGCATAATAGCATTGTATCAACATAGTTCATCCATGACGTTAGGTTGTTTTCAATCTTATGCTGTTATACATGTGAATTTTAAAATGTGCATCCAAGCCTTTATCGACTTATGTAAATGTTTTCTCTTGTGGCTTATGAAACACATTAAGAGCAACTTTCCATTCATTACTTTCTGCAACTACGGTATCATGCAAGCTTCAAACTATGTCCATCTCAAATGATGAAAAGCACGTGAATCGTGATAAAGAGGGTGTTTGGCTAAGTTTATAAGCTGGGGTCAAATTGGCTTATAAACACTTTTTGGCTTATTGGCTTATAAGCACCTTTTGGCTTATCTACGCGTTTGGTAAACAGTAAACACCCAAAGTGCTTATAAGCTAAAGTCAGCCATAAGTCATAAGCTGGTCACCCCCAACTTATGGCTTTTCAGCTTATAAGCACTTTTAGTTTGACCAAAATTTTTACTAATTTATCCTTAATAATATTTTCTAATTCACAAAATACTTTTCCCAAAATAAATTTCTTGAGTTTCTCTTCATTCCATATTCATTGTTAATTCTTTTCTTACAAAGAAATTTTTTAATTTATAATCTTTTGAAAAAAAAAAATCAAGGGTATTTTAGTCATTTTGACAAAAGAATAGCTTTTCAGCACTTTTTAGTCAAACACATGAACTGCTTATTATCAGTTTCAGCTCTTCTATCCAAACACGTAAATGCTTATTTTAAAAATCAATTCCAACACTAAAAAAAACTTTTCAGCACTTCAAGCTTATCAGCTATTTACAATCAGCTAATCCGAACGGGCTCAAAATCATAAAATACAAAAAAATAAAAAATAGATTATCTACCTCAGCATTGCACAATGTGCAAAACAGAGCATCTTCACCTGCCACTTCCTCCTCAGCAGCTCCATCTGTTTTGCGGCAATCCTCATGTACAAATAAAAAGCAAAAGACTCCTCCAATCCTACAACAACAAGACTTTCTATTCAAAGAAACCACTTGCTTATCTAATCTCCCTGCTTCTAGTTGACCTTTTTTGATAGCGTTAGCAGCGCCAATGGAACTTCTTGAAGCTGACGACAGAGAAGAACGTGCATCATTACTATGTTCATCAAATTTCCCAGGAAGATCTCTTGCAGACAACCCATGATTTGAGTTGGTGTTATTCATTCGTCCAGAATCAAACTTATACATAATGCCTGGATCTGCAGGATTGATTGCAGTACTCCGAACATAAAGAATAAAAACAAGCAATGCCTGCAATATGACATAAGGATCAAGTAACCTTAGGTAAATTTACAAAATAACACTCCCTCAGTTCCATGATTTTAACCAATATTTGACAAGACATGGAGATTAAGAAGCTATTTTGATTTATAATATGGTAGTAATAGAATGAATTCTTTTTCAAAGTTCTTTTTTCCATTTTTAAAGTTTGTTTCATTGTAGAAACATCATATCACGTTTCATTTGAATTTGACCAAATAGTCAAATATTTTGGGGATGTCCAAAAACAGAGAGCTTGTCACATAGATTAGGACAAATTAGCATGCGAAAATAATGAATGAAGATCCAGAGACACGTAATAGAATCAGAGCAGGTTCTCCATGGTCGTCCCAACAATGTCCAGCAACAGTAGGATGAGAATAATAGCATTTAGCCAAATGATGAATGAAGATCCAGATACACATAATTGAAGTTCAGAAAAATGACCAACTAGACGATACTTTCCAAAGAGCCTTTCAAGACCAAATGACCAAGATTTTGTTTGTCTTTTTCTAAACTAACAGCTAAAGAAAGAAGATGCAAGACAAGCATATATAACAGGTACGTATAAAATTACTCGTATCACATACCACTGGTGAATAAACTGCGATTGAAGCATACTCCCAAATGCGCCCTCCGAGGAAAGGGGAGAAGAAAGCATAAAATGCGACTACTAACAAGCAAAATACAGTTATAGCAACAACCTGCAAAATCAAGAGTCCAATATTTAGGCCACATATTGTATAGGCACAACTAAAGTATTTTACACAACTAAGCCAAATTTAAAAGGCCATTGCCATTACATTCTGATAGCAAATCACTGACATTTACAATGGTTGCAAAAGAAAGAAAAACTGAGATCTGTAAACTAAAATTACCAAACAATGTCAGGATTATATGGTGAAGAACTAATTTTCCATTGTCACAAGTTTCCTGAATGTCAGAAACATGATGCATTTCTTTTTCTACTTAAAGAATGTGAATTACCTAAAGATTATCCTTAACTAATATTGACCATTTCCTGTCATTTAAATATTCCTAAATCCATTTCTTAATTTCCAACTGCTGGGAATTAACCTATCCGAAAAAAGATCATCGGTGCCAAGAGGTCGCCAAAATTGATAAGCTATTCGGCCATTTCTTCTTTATGAGGAAAACTTGCAAACTTTTGAAAAAGGAACCAAGATTCACATTACAAATTCCTAGTTATTCTCAAGTTAAACTTCGATAGCATCTTAATCCAAACAAACTCATCAAGGATTTGCATTTATACTTAATGATATCATTGTCCATTGGTGCATATGTAGGCTGATGTCCTACCAAACCATCTCAAACGTTTTATCCTCAATGAGTGCTACTTGCACCTGAACAACTGAACTCCTCAAATTTCACAAGTCACTTACCAGAAGTGTAAGTCACTACTATCTATGAGTAATGACTACTAATAGAGCAATCAGAAGGACAATAATTATCAAATGGGAAAGCAATTATCAAGAGAAATCAGACCTGAAAGGTGTGTGCTGGTAGCTGCCATCCATGTTTCCTCACCATTATCACACTTTCACTTCCACTCAACTCAAAGCAGTGAGGTAATTTTTCTCCCCTTTTCTCCAAAAACACCAATTAACCCACTTTTTTTTCTCCAAATATAAGGCAAGGAGTACAAATTTTCACTAGCAGTTCTTCATCAACCCTAACATTCTAGAATAACAAGTATAAAAAAGGTTCATTCACAAAAAGGGCAATAATACTTGAGGCAATACAAAAAATGGGAAAGAGGTTCGCAAAACACCCAAAAACTATAACCCACTTTTTTCTCCTCCTCCAAATATGAGTCAATTTAGAAGAAAATAAAGTAAAACATTGAAATAATAGAAACTTTGCCACCTTTCTGGTTCAAACTTTCAGCAATTGTTCTTCACATTCAAAATAAGACAAAAGGGACAAAACAAAGGGACAGAAGATGGGTAAAGAGTTGACTGTAAAGAGGGCTATGTTTTTGTTGTTCAATGGAAAAGAGTGGTTATGGAGTGGGAGAATTGGGGAAAACACACACACACACACAGAGTAATAAGGGTTAAAGAGGAAAAAGAGAGTGATTGAAGGGAAGGTGCCTTTCTTGGTGGAAAGATAGTGGAATTGTACATTAATTTGGGGGCTGTTGTGAATGGGACCCACTGCTCTTAATTCTTCTTTTTTGGTGTCTTCCTTTCTACTGTACTATCTTTTGTGTCTACAACTGAATGAAGTCACATATGTGCTGACTTAACATTCTTTTTAAATTAAGGTTTCTAATTCTTTTATAAGGATTTAAGTGGCATTTGGACATATGAATTGTAAAATTTCAAAAGAAAGTGAAATTTTTTTTAAGTAAAAATGGTATTTAAAAATTAGAGTTATGTTTGGACATAAATATGATTTGGGATTGTTTTTGAAGTTTTGTAAGTGATCTGATTGAAAATTTTGAAAAATACCTTTTAGGAGTTTTTAAAATTTCGAAAAATTCCAAAATGAATCTTCAAGTGAAAGTTGGAAATTTTATGAACAAACGCTGATTTCGAAAAAAAAGAAAAATTTCTTATGTCCAAACGGGCTTAAAGTTACTCTTTCCATACCATTTATAAGACACACTTCCCTTTTAGTCGGTTCAAAAAAATAATATTTTGATTATAATTTAATTTTAAAATGTTCATTATAAACCTTAGTCACTCAAATATCTCTGGCTTATTTTAGATCACAAATTTCAAAAGTCTTTCTTTCTTAAACTGTACGTCCAGTTAAATACTAGTATCACATAATCGGAACAGAGAGAATATACATTTTGATAGTGTAAAAACTTTTACAGTATGAATGTATTTTAATATGTTATAAAGATTGCTTCCTATTTTGTAATACACTGTATTTTTATATAATTCAGAATACGTCAATTTGGGGAGATGAGCATTAAACTGATTTTAAATAACAAAAGAGAATCTTAGTGACTAGGAGCATGGGAAAAGGTAAAACAAAAAGAAAAGAAGAAGAAAGCCAAGCTGTAGTACATGTTTCCTATTTAGTCCACCCTCAATTTACAATTTGATAATAGGTGCTAAACCGATCCAGAGTGAAAGTCAATAATTTAGCCAATAGAAAAAAATATTTAAATTATATACAGTGACACTAAAAAATATCTGCATACTATTAATAAATTTTAATGTGTGATAGTAGATACTTACCATTTTTGTTAGATTATCAATTTATTTTTCATCAAGAGTTTTACGTGTTATTTTTCCTAATAAGTAACTTAATTGTGTAAATATTTTTTACATCGTAAATGCATAGAAATTAAACTTACAAAAAAAAAAGTGATTCTCTCTTTCTGTTTATTTTACCATTCGTATTAAAAACAAATTACCTATATCAGGATAGTGGCTAGAGGTGAAGGAATTTCATTCACCTCAAAGCACTCTTTTTGGTGGTGAAAGAGTTATTCTCCCTAAGCTCATTTAATATGACAGAACTTTTCGTTAGGTAGTTAAAAATCCATTTTCAACTACACCTTTTGAAACATTTTTAAAATGTTTGTTATCAGAAAATATTGATGTATATAATTTTATATAATTTTAAATACGTAATTTATTTCAAAAAAAAAAAAAATTAAAGAATTGATGTCTTGATTTCACTTGAATATAAATGTTTTGACTCGTTTCCGAACCTCACTCTTTTTGTAACAAGGGAATGAAACACATGGAAGAATACAGTCCTTACCCAAAACATACATTAACTTGAGGGATGCTGATATTTTCTATTAATGTTATAATATGAAAAAGAGCTAACTTAAGCATATGGGTAAAAGTGGCATCCAATTTGATGCAAGCTGTTCTCTCCTACAATCATAATACAAGAAAATAAAATCCTTTCTGAATGCTTTTATGGACTCTCGTCCTCATGGAATATACGCCTCAACTTTGTCATTATGATTGGTCATAATTTGCTAAGAATAATGCAGTTGCCAGAATTGTTGACTGTGATAGGATATTATTATCCTTAATTCAAACAATTGACCTCTTCTTTAATTTGCACCACAAGCCAGTCTTCGTATGAATAGTTGCTCCGGTAACTAGTTCTACAGACTCAGGAGATCCTCTCAGCTCTATATCAAACTTCTGCAGCAACATAGCCAATGCTATTGTTGATTCCATAAGTGCAAACTGGTCACCAACACATTTTCTTGGTCCCCCACCAAAAGGCAAGAAAGCAAAGTCTGATATAATCTGATCATGAGAACGATAAACCACATTGGTAAAAACAAAGAAACTGGAAATGGATCTGCTGTAAAAATAGCTGAGAAACAGAATGGCACCTCATTTGGGTATAATGCTCCAGGACTTCTAGATGGATCAAAACCTGCCCACCCTTCAATGGAACTTTCCTTTGGTACTAGGAACCTCTCAGGTTCAAATTCATCAGGTTTGTCCCAAAAATATGGTGATCTATGAAGATTATATACCTGCATATATGGATGTGCTCAAGAGTAAATTGAATTCATCTATATTGCCAACCACTAGTTCAAGTTGTAAAGACTCAAGAACACAGTAGTATAGAAACTCATTAATTAGAGAAAAATATCAAAGTAAAGGTAAAGAATTGCAGACTGACAGATAGGAAAACATCAGTGCCAGCTGGAATTTCGTATCCATCCTTGTCACCATTATAGCCCCCTGTAGAGTTGATAACAATAGGGTGGGAAAGTTTAACCACAATGATCATACTCTATTCACAGGGTTTTGACCCGTTGATAAAAAATCAAAACAAGTGGAAAAACATGCCAGAGAAAATAACTGCTTGCAAATGGAAAGAGAGCCACTTATCCAATACAACAAAAAAATAAAAAAAAGGATGAAGGAAAGAGAGCCTATAATCAAAACTAAGAGATAATCAAATCAGCAATGGGGATCTTACCGGGTAGTTTATCTGATTTAAGGGAGCGTCTAATAAGTAGCGGAGGTTGTGGATACAAGCGCAGAGATTCCACAACAATAAGCCGCAAATATCTGATAGCATGGAAATATGATATAGCATCAAGAAGCATTACAGGTCATGCAAAAGAAATCCTAAAATTTTCTGCATCCAAACTGATAGGTAATCTTTAAGAACTTCATCTAACTGCTAACAGTACTATATCAGCAGTCCGTCTTTTCAATTCAGCTGTATATCAAGCCTTCGTTTGCCTTTCTATGATTTTAGTAATTACTTCATTCCACATGATTTTACCTTCTTCTTCCTCTATTTTCCAGGTGAATTATTGTTAATGTTTTCAGCTGTACAGCCATGTCTTCCTCATAAGGTCTAACCAACATAACTCTATTTAGTCTCTATAATCACTGTTTTAACTATTAGCCAGACATTCTTCATTCCTTTCCTTATTTTCAGATTGCACATCATCCATTGTGACATTCTTACGTAATGTATTACTTAATTCAAGAGAGCAGCAAAATTAGATAATTTCATATGGTTCTGTTGCCTCATTTGATACCAAAGCAATTGTTTGTTACTTTGACATCTCAATATAGATAACAAAAACATACCTACAACTTAAGAAAATATTTCATCTTTAAACTAAGGAAAGAGTAAGCATACCACCTATATTAACAAGAAGCATAGTCCCACGAAGGGGAAGTACAGAGGTTTACATTTTGAATGCAGACGCCAAAAGAAGTGATTGCTCCTTGTACAGGAAGCAGTATCGTAAGCTCGATAACTTACTCTAATTTTTTAAGAGACTCAAAGGTTGTCCTTCCTTGACCAAGCACCGCATCAATCTCTGACTGCGCTTTCTTCATTTTGACTGGATGCTTCAGGATAATTTATCAAAGTGACATTAGCCACAATGCCCATGGTCCACTTTTTAGGAATTTGGGGTAGAAGGAATCGACTTAGGAAGATCCATTAAAATTGAAGCAAAAAAATTGGGAAGTGGCAAATAAGGGAATGAACAAGTACATTTTACGTAAGGGACTTGTAAATTCCCTGTGCAAACTAGTTTACGTAAAATTCAAACATCTACAACCTTTAGTGTGACAAATTCTTGTTTATGTATTTCATTTTTTGCAACAGTATAAAACATTTTTAATTTGGGTTGTAATGAACCATACTTGTGCTAGAAGGAAAACAGCCCACGTAAGAACAGCAGCAGTTGTTTCATGTCCAGCAATCAGCATCGTCATCAAGTCATCTCTTAGCTGTCCAAAGAAATTAGTGACAGGGCTGAGATAGATATGTACAGTAAACTACTAACATTCCATGAATTTTGGTCCACAAAAGAGATCCCATGAATACTCTCATGCACTTCTATTATGTTATTGAGGAATCAATCCTACTTTTATAAATAAAATATACATAAATTTGGTGATTGTGACAATTTGCTCTCACTTTATGACCAAAAAACTTATAGAAAGGGAATCAGATATTTTACCTGACGATCATCAACATCCACACCCCTCATATCAACTAAAAACCGCAAAAGACTTGCATCCTGCAAACTTTAGAAGTTACAATGCCAAGACTCACTGATCTGGATTTTGCAACGCTGTGTAAAAAATTTTACACTACAGCATACCACCCAAAAGTAAAATAATTAGAAGATGAAGAGGAAAAAGAAACAAAAACCTTAAGATTTAAGTAATCCCTTTGCTGTAGTTTCTCGACATCTGCTTCCTGCGACAGAATTCAACAAGAATTAAGCCAAGACAGGATAAAACAAGAATTAAGCTAAGACAGAATATAAAAAACATTAAGCTAAGACAGAATACAACAAAGAATTAAGCTAACATGCAGTATAACTCTTAACTTTAAAAATATCTGCGGAGGTCCTTTATTTGTTTATTTTTTCTCAAGGTAATTCATTTCACATCTACAGCTACAGAGAATGGGAGGCTATTCCAATCTTTGCAAAAAATCTACTGCTGCGCATTATCCAAAAAAATAAGGTTTTCGCCTCACAAGCAAATTAAGAAAGAAGATATCAGACAAACTAAGTGTCACGCTCAGCTAGTTTCCTTGTTATTTATGTGCCTGCTTGCTGGTTGATGGTTAGTTGTTTAAGTGGACTGCACCTTTTCATCCAGTCCAGTCATATATACAAAACATTTTAATGACATTAGTTAATCATGTGTGCATAGGAGTTAGTTTCTTATTTTAGTTTTTCTTTCTCCTTCATATTCATCAACCACTCTTGACTAAAATATAACAGTAGAGTTAAACAAAATTTTCATTATTATATAGAATAATGATTGTTTTGAATATCACCTATATTCTTCTTAAACTCTGTTCATCTTTTTGTACTTTTTCCCTTATGGCTAGAAGGGGGAGGGGTGACTATGTCCGGCTGTCTGGGAAATTTAAACATTATCAGAAAGTAGCATAGTTCTTTCCGATAACAATCACTCAATCAACTAAGCCACAATCTAATTTAGTTGGGGTCAACTATATTAATCCTGTGTCCATTCTGCTCTATTCAGGTCCATTTTGTTTCAGTATTATATATTTTGTTTTTAAGGTTAATTGGGGGTCTTCAAAACTAAAGAGTCCAAAACTCATATTTACCCGTACACGAGCATGCGAGTCACTAAACAAATTAAAAGGATTCTTGACTAACATCAATTAACAATGTAACAAAACAATGTTGCTATGCACCCAAAGATATGCCTGACTATTTCACTTGCAGAATTTATTTTAACAATGCAAGTGTTATTGGCTTGTGATATACGATAATAATCCTAAAGCATACAGATGATCAAACAGGCTTGGCGTAGCATGAATATCAAACCATACTAATATATGGAAGTACAATCTGATGAGTGGTAAGGTGCATGTTGTGGAATAAACCAATTATCAACAAGGCATTAAATCGAGTAAATAAGTCCAAAGGAAGCTTCTATTATCGACAGTTGTCTACAAAATGTGAAATTTCTAAATGCTTAGATAATGGCAGTGTTCATCCTCTCACCTCCCTGGTCTCTTTTGCATTTTGTATAAGTCCATCAAGGCAGTCATTGATGACCTTCAGATCATTCTGGAACTTTCGCTGCCGAGGAACTAGCCATCTTGCCAGAGGAATTTTCCAATAGGGGATGTAGAAAGTAGAACGATGCTCAGCTTCGAAAAGAGTACCATATACTGCCTGCAAATTTCATGAAAAAAGAAAAACTCTCAGTTTTTCATATGGAGGAAGAAGGTGAGAAAGGGGTGGGGAAAAACATGGAATGCTAATAATAGTCTTAATGATTCAGCATATTGAGAAAGTAAAGGTAGCATCTTCATAAAACCAACAAATACAGTTACATAGTCAGACCTGAATAACTGGAGACTCTTTAGTGATGGAACCAAAGTCATAATTGAAAACACCAAGCCCTATAATATCTAGTGCTAAATTTGAGAATTCTGCCTCGAGATCCAACTCAATTGCTTTCCCTCCTCGTGACTCTTCTTGTTCAAGAAGCTTATCAAATTTCAACACAGTTCTATCAGCACAGTCAGTGAACAATCTAGCCATAGCTTCCAGGTATGATGAGTGGAATCCAGGAGCAATAACTGTCAATCACATTCACAGGAGAGCTAATCAAAATATTTGAAGTGTGCATATGTCTTAAGTACGTGAATCCACACATTTGTATGCATACATGTACATATAGATAGAGAAGTACAAAGGAAAAAGGAAAATGTATGCACATATGACTGATCACAAATGCTTAGATTAATTTGTCTCAGAACTCCTTTACCTCGAAATATGGAGTCAAAGAAAAAGGCATAAATTACCGAGATGAACCTTTTTCTCTTTCGCTACACATCATTTTCTTGCAAAGTAGGGAACTTAAGTCTCTCTTTTTTGTTTTTGCCTTTTTTATTTATGTCATCTTTTTCTTGTTTTTTGTTTGCATTAAGGTGGGAGGAGGGGGAGTCTAAGTCTGCTAAATGCCACCAGGCCTTGTAATCGATAGGATTGTTTGCTTGTAGAGAACTGAAGCAGAACAGGACTCATCTCTCAAATTTATTATTGGTTGGAGCATCCTCCTCTGTAAGACCTTCATTGGTGGCATTCTCATCTATTAGTCATTTTTCAATCTCATTTGACTAGTGATGAATATCATGATGATACTTTTGTGTTTCTGGAACACTGGAACAAATCACTGTCTAACTTAGAATCGTAAAGGAAAGCTGAAAGCAGCGGTCCCACCCCTAATAACGAAAAGGCTATTAGATGACTTTGATGTCAGATATCATTCAAATTATCCGGTTACAAAGGCATTGCACTTCTCTTGCATAACCAATTTATCACAATTGGGAACCATTCTATTTGACCATTCAGAGAACAGGTATCATACGATATAAGAAACCACTATTCTTAATCATGGAAAAGTCCAGTTGTGGTCAAGAATGACCATCAAATCAATAAGCATCATGTTTTTAATGCAACGGGTACTGATCACGAAGAAAACAATGAATCACAGTCCAACTTGACCACATTAACCGATATGTGCATCAATAATTTCTACTGCAGGATTATTGGCAACACTTAGCAGATTTTATGCTGAAAAAAAGTGGACAGAACCAGGGCCAACCCCATAAGAGGACATGCTTAAATTACCTCTTCTCCTCTGTTTCCAAGTATCAAGGTCAGCAGGTATCAGCCCTTTTCCCATGATTGGTTCCAAGATTTCAGCAAGGACCCCCTGGTTAGAAATAAGAAGACTCGGATTACAACATAAAATAGGTAAGCTGTCTGAAATTCTTGCTATTGCCACTAAAAAGAAAATTATGCCAGTATATGCTTTAAATTCTATCAGCAAAATGCAGGTATCAACAAGACTTCCCTTTCTAACTAACAATTTTTTTCTACCTAACAATTAAAAAGAAAAAAAGAAAGGTCATCAACAAGTTCTTAAATAACCATTGCTTTTCTTTAAAACAAAAAAGGCCTGGAATTACTATGGCTTAAAGTTGATAGAAGATAATGGACATACATGCAATAAAAAAGAAAATGTAAATATGTAATATCAAGGTCAGCTTGAGTTCTTGTATACGGTAACTTTCTCCAAGGAACCAAGATAATTAAATTGGATGCCCCCTATAACAAAGTAACAACCTATTGAGAGCCATGGAGCAATTACTAGTCGTCCAAAGGTTCCACTAATACTCGATTTTTCATATTGATTTAAAGATAAAGCCAAATCTAATAAGCAATTCAGATAGTTAACTTTTAATCAGATCTTAACTCCCACATAGGCCAATTGCATCACTTCTATGCAGTAGAAGGGGTCAATTGGTTTTTTGGCTCTTTACAAATGTATTTTTAGTTTTATGACCCTATCTCTTTTTTTACACATGGGAGATTTACTTTTACACGTAAGAGAGTGTCTTTTACACAAAGATTTAAAAAGGTCATTTTCTTAAATTCAAAATTGTAAAGGGGCATGATGTACAAATAGCACCAGTAGAAGCAGTAAAATGCAATTTAAAGAATATAAGAAAACTATCAATTATATATTTATATAAGAAGTAAGATGATGTGAAAGCCAACAGGCAACAGCTGATAAGCAGAGACAAGTTAAGATATGAGCACATACAAGTGCAGGCATGACCTTAGATATGTTAAAGAATGAGCAAAAGAGTTACAAAGAACAAAAGGGTAGGAGGTTTTCTGGGGGGAGAGAGAGAGAGAGAGAGAGAGAGAGAGAGAGAGAGAGAGAGAGAGAGAGAGAGAGAGAGAGAGAGAGAGAGAGAGAGCGGCGGTGAAATTTTATATTTGGCCATTCAGCACAAACAGTGGGCAAATAGCCGTTACGCGTCTCCATCACACCGGATTGCTCCTCCTTAAGTGGGAGGATAGGCGCATTGGATACATTATAATAAATAAATGGGAACCAAAAAGAAAAAGAATAATATATTATTTCAATTTTCAGTTAAAGAATCTTTTCCTAACTGTGCGTGTACACAAGTTGAAGTTAAAGAGTGACCAGTACCAAGAATTTGAATTTGCCGCCCTAAAAATAGTGAAATAACTTAACTCATATGATAAAAGAAAAAATCAAAGGAATTCAGGTATAGGTATTCAATAAAATTAAATTGTGGGTTCTTTTCACTGGCTATTTCCCTCCACTTCTCTGCCTTCTCTTCAGTTCCGTATTCTATCCATACAATTCACAAATTCACAACATAGCTGGTTTTGAGGTGGGAAATGGCACATGGGTCCTTTAGCAGCAGCACATGTCTTGTTTGAATCGACGGAATAATTTGTTGTTCCTCAAGATTCTGCATTTCCCTTTCTTCAAGTCTTACTCTATCTTTCTACCCCTAAAACGGCTTCAATCAGGCTACTCTCTTCTCACTTTCACACCTTCTTTAGAAACAGTGAAAATGATGAGAACTAACTTATGAATTCAATATTTTTAGTCAAGATGGAATCGAGTACTACTGTCTCCCCTTCTCTGAACATTACTTTAAATACTTACTCCCCGTTTCAATTAAGTGATTAGTTGAATTAGCACGTGCTTAAAAAAAAACGAAGAATCATCTTAAACATGACATAACCATTTGTGTCGCTATACAAAGTAATTCATTAGATTTGTTCCAAATATAGGAAACATGACATTATTGTTGGACAGAATTTGAGGATTCAAATAGTAATCCTCTTAATCTTTTTATTAGTATTTAGTGATTATTTTTGCGGGACATATTTTTTGCTGAATTTGAAGGATTATTATGAAATCAGATGGCATGTCCACAAGCATCAGATAAACCAAAAACAAAGATGAATTATATTGATAAAGCTAGGCAACCTCCTCACTATATGCTGTTGAGTGGGGGAAGGCATTGGTCCAATTGGCCTATTTGGAAGCGCAGTCGTCTGATCCTTTTGACGCCATTATCTTCTCATTTATGTTGGTTCATAAAGGTAAGCCTTTAGTATATAATGCTCTCTTATCCCTGCATTCATTTGAGCAAAAGCACACGGATTTCATTGTCTGTTTCTTTTATTTCTGTTCTTTACAATGGTCAGAGGGCACCAGGATACTGTTTGATGATATCTCTCTGCGAGTTTGGTGGTTTGTAAAGCTTTATCAATGAAAGAAAAATATTTCAAATTTCTAGAAAATTGAGAAAATATAAGACATAAATATCAAGGAGGAAAGGAGACTGATAATTTTCATTTATGTTTTATGTCTACGCCAACAGGATTACTTTTATTGTTACCACTTGTTAAGAAATGAATTAGTTACTCAGAACAAAGGCCCAACATGTGTTTAATCTTTCCTCATACTAAATAATATGGCAATCAAGAACTTGGCATTTGATATGTTGAGTACTTTATTCACATCATGTGCCTAATCTTTTTAAGTAGAAAAAGATGAATTTGTGTTTCCACTAGAAACTATCTAAACAATACCATAGGACTTTTCTAGCATTTTTGTCGCCCCTTTTTATCTTTGTGAAATTTAATTTCTTTCCTTCTTTTGATTGAGCTTTACAGTATGGGAATCAGTCTATAAAACTTGCTTTGGACCAAAGGCATTCGTTGTTGTATCAGATCCATTGTTTGCTAGGGTACAGTTCTTCGCGAGAATTGCATTTTCTTATGACAGGTTTTGCGTACTATAACT
>NW_017673832.1:0-33409 GCF_001879085.1 Nicotiana attenuata
GGAGAATGGATCACAACCCCAACCCCCGAAATGTTGACATGTTTAACCCCCACTAATTTAATAATATGGAACTTAGAGGAAGGGGAATAATGAAGGATTTAGAAGGCGGAAACTTTTAGGGATTCTTTATTGGATACCACAAGCATGGCATGGTAACCCTGCTGAGACTAGAAATGCAAACTCATGCTTCACTTTAGCTGAACGAGTCTTGGTTTTCTCTGGAACTTAATTGAAAACCAATAGTACCAGCAGATGTGGTCAAGCTGGGGCATGTGATTCTTTGGGATCACACCAAAGTGAATGGTCCACAATGCAGTGCGTAGGAATCATGAAATCCAGCAACATAGTTGAGGTACGACCTACCAATTTAAATGGCTTTTCCTCTATATATGCTATACTAATACGTGTAGATATGAGATCATATGTGGAACACACTTAAAAATATAGCTAGTTGTCCACAAATGGCCATGGCTAGTAGGAGGGAGATTTTAACGATGTGTTTAGTAGTTAAGTGATTAAAATAGGCGGAGACCTCTTAATCGTAGACGTGCCTTCAAGCTCTAGAATATAGTAAAACTTACTGTAAGTTACAATTAGGAATATAAAGGAATTCAAGTATTACTTGGTAATCGTAGGTTTAGGCTTAACAATAGCCTAATCATGGAACGCTTAGATAAAACATTTGGTAATGCATGAATGGATCCAGTGTTTTCCAAACGCCTCTATTACTCATCAACCCAAGACCCATTCTGATTCACCAATCCCCTAGTTCATTAACCTTTCCCTAAAAAGTGTCAAATCATTAGACAAACCATTCCGATTGGAACCATATCTTGGTGCAAAAACCACCCTCACTTTAAAAACACTTAATAGCACTTGGGTGTAACTTCTTAAACCAAGATTTGTCCCACCTTTAAAGATACTGTCACTTAATTGGGAAAAATAATTACCTTTCTCTTTTTAGGTCGTTTCAAAATTAATTATTTACAATGACTATCCAAAAACAGGTCAAACTAAACTTGAATTTATGCATTTTGAAAATGATACTAGGGACTTCCAAGTTAGAATAAATCAGTAAAGAAGAATTTTGAAATCCAACAGCACACTTGATACTACAATTTAGGGCCCGTTTTTTAACTAAATACCAACTCTCAATCGGTTTTTGGATTTATTTCATTCTAACAGGCAATCGAACATTTCAGATCATTAACACAAGTGCACATCACAGATTCCCGAATCCAATTTCCAAGTTCAGGTTATTTTCTAGTTCCAAACGTTTAAAACTAAACTAACGAAACTAAATTATTGAGCTATAGCTAATGAACCATTCCCAACTTAAACAATCCAAAAGTCCATTAAGTCCTGTTATTACAAATATAAAATGTTCGATCATCTAAATCTCTCACTACTGCTACCGTGTATCTGTAACATTCAGATTAAACAATGACATATAAACAAACTGACATCAAATTAACACGAGTCAGATTTCATTTCTTCAATACCAGTATACCACAAAATTGACTGATTCATCCTTCACACAATCAATTGGAGCTGGAAAAGTACCTGGAATTTGAATAAAGCGAAAGAAGAGAAGGAGGTAGCAGCAACAAGGCAAACAAGCAGCACTCACAATCAAGCATCAACAAAAGCAAATTGAAAGGCCCAAATCAACACCAACAAAAGCAGAAACGAGTAAACAGAGAAGTACAACAGCAGGAGGCACACAAAACACCCCTGTTTTGGACCCAAATTGACTCGAAAATCACAACCAACAGACCTTGAAGCATTCAACAATTCATACACTAGGAGCCAATGATCATTTTTCTCTTTGAATTTAGCTAGATTCGCAACCAGTGACTTAAAAGGCAATGGAATGTGTTTCCTAGAGGAGTTTGTTGCTTTTTTTTTTGATTTTCTGAAATCGAAGATCCTAAAAGAGTTTTTGGATTTTGAATTTTTTGAATTTCGAGCTGATGGAAACTTGGAATTTTTTGGGGGGAATTTTAGAGGCTCAAAAAAACTTTTGAGAATTTTTCAGGGCTTCCAAACTTGTGAGTTGAAGGCGGGCATGTCTATTTTATGAACACAAGGAGGGCAGCCCTCAGATTTCCTATTTTCCCTTTTAGTCCTAGTTTTATTTTCAGATGTAGTCCTCTATTTATTAAACTTGTTGGGTCTCAAGTTAAATCTAACTTTCTGCAATTTTCAGTTCTGAACCCCCATCTAGAAGACTCTAGGGGTTCTTTATCAGCCATTAAAGATCCCTACCCTGAATTATCCCATAAACCCCTGCTTTATTCTGAAATTTACTACCCAATCCTAACTGAACCAGCCCTTTTACCTGTTCACCTTAGTCAAAAGGTAACCCTACTACTTAAACAGCCGTAAACTATTCAGCTATAACCAAACCATACCAATAAGAAAAACCCTAATAATTGACTAATTACACACTAAAATTAACTCCTAATTAACATTCAAACCCTAAGGCTAAATTTAAATAAAGGTTACAATTAAAATTTGGTAACATCAAAACATTTCGCTTTAACTCAATGAAAGTTAAGATTAAGACCAAATCAGATTGAGCAAAATCCAAACGACGATGAGAACAAAGCAGAAATCCAGTGAATTCTAAGAATAATCATTGGACCAATCAGTAGAAAATGGGAAACTAAAAGTTAATCAAATTCAGAAATTATTCATGAAATCCAAACAGGAATTAACAGGAATCGATAACATTAGAAAAAACTATGTAGGCAGAATCATTCCTAGGGACAAAATTAAGCTAGCAGATCAAAATTATGAGGAAAACAAAAAATAACAACAAGAAAAAGGGAGGATGAACAAACTATTATTGATTAAGGAAATAAATCAGAAACAGCTTCAAGCATTCAAAAACTGAGTTTCAAAAAAATGAGAAAAACAAATAAAAGAACACCCTAAATTACTAATCAGGATAAGAACGACGAGCAACGAAGAAAGAAACAACTTAACTTGGGGAGCAAAGGCACGGGAGAATAAATCAAACACAAAGAGAGGATTACTTAATCTGTATAACCATCTAAAGTCATGCTGCTTTCAGATTCAAAATTCGAGCAACTACAATTGAAATTCGAAACCATTACTGACAATCGGATTTTTTGAGGGATTTGAGGAGGCCATGTGGTATCATTTGATGAGTTTTGGGAAATTAGTGTTTTAGTCCGCCAACTTCCGAATTAATATCACGAGAGTCATGGTCATATTCGAGGGAAAACTGGTTGAGGGTTTATAAAGAGGGAGGCGAGAGGAATGTATGGTGTAAATTGGGCGGATCTTGGAGGGAGGTAGGGTTTTGGTCGGTTCTCGATTCTATGATTCGAGACGATTGGCTGAGATTTGAAAGAAAATAGCCATGGATAGGAAAGGGGACGAGAGAGGGTCATGGGGTTGTAATTATGGGGTGGTTGGAGCCATCGCCGCCGGCGAGAGAGATTTCGCGGCCGGCGGGCTTGTAGGCGGCGTTACGAAGGGTTCTGAGAGAGACGGAACGGGGGGGGGGGGGTATGGGAATATCCCGACGTTTTTATTAATAAGGACCCCAGTTCTCTGCCGTTGATTTGATCAAACCTCGACGGCTTGGATCAATGTTAACTAACGGGTCGTTTTGGCTAAGGGTGGGCCACTGAGCGGGTGGGTGGTTTGCTTTTGGGGCCGGTTTTGGACGGGTTAAAATGGTCCCAATTTCGGGTCTTCCATTTTAAGACAACCCACCTTTCTTTTATTACTTTTCTTTCTTTCATTTTATTTACAAAAAATGTTAAACCCATTTTCTTTTCTTTTCCTCTTTTTATTGCAATTTTCTTTTATTTGGAACTACAAAAATCTAAATTAATTCCTAAAAATAAAGAAAAAACTAATTAAACCCAAAATGACAATTAGCATAACAAATTTAACACAAAATTACTCAAAAATCAAAAATCAAAATTAAAAGTGCAAACTACCCTGCTTACCTTTTGATTTCCTTTTATGAACCATTAATTTTCTAATTAATCCTAAAATGTAAATTAAACCCTAAATGCACATCCAAATGTATTTCTTTATATTTTTCATATGAATTAAAATGCACAAATAAAAATGCAAAATAATAACAGAAATAACACGAAAAAATCCACAAAATTGCAAATAATGAAAGAAATTCATTTTGTTTGTTTTTGGGGTAATTTCATATAGGGCAAAAAATCACGTGCTCACAGCTGCCCCTCTTTGCTCGGGAAACGAAGAGTTTTCGGGCAAAGATAAGTGAAGCGGATACGAGCGATTTTTGCCCGTTTGAATACTCCGTTGAAGCATTTTGAAGAGTTGACGCGCGCCTGCTTCAGAGGTTGGTCCTACATATCCTTGGCTAAAAAGGAATCAGGTCAGTGTAGTTCGGAGGTTTGTAGCTGGGACTACCAGGAGCTGTGATTTCATGCTGTTGCTTGCGGTTACTGCCTGCTGACCTCCTTATTACACAAGTCGAAATAAAAAGAAGCTAGATAAGCTATGATCTATGAATTACAAAAAGTCCTATCTATGTCTTCAAACTTGCTCTTATGTTGCCTTGAATTGTATTCTTTCGATGGAATTCTTGCGTTGTTGCCTTGAATTGTGATCGGAGATGTTTTGCCCATTCCTGCGAGTGATGTTTGACTGCTGAAATTTGAATATATGCTCCATTCTCCAGGCGGGCTCCCTGATATTGCTGCGCTTGAAAAGTATTCCTCTATTCTCAGTGGGCTCCTGATTGTGAACTTGAAACTATTCCCTTTTCTCCAGGTGGGCTCCTACTTCAACTAAACAGACAAACAAAGAAATTTTCTGCCCAGTGTGGTGGGCTGGGCACATCATGTTATCAATATTAAAAATTAAAAGATATGAATTTGAATTGACTTGCCTTGTTCTCCAGGTTGGCGCCTGATTGCTGAAACTCGAAAATATTCCTTGTTCTCCAGGTGGGCTCCTGATTGCTGATTTTGAAAGTATTCCCTTGTCTCCAAGTGGGCTCCTGACTGCAACAAAATAGACAACAAAGAACAATTTTCTGCCCCAGTGTGGTGGTTGGGCACATCATGTATCAAATATTAAAAAATTAAAAGATAGAATTTGAATTGTACTTCCCTTGTTCTCCAGGTGGGCGCTGATTGCTGAAACTCGAAAGATATTCCCTGTCTCCAGGTGGTTCCTGATTGCTGATTGAAAAGTATTCCCTTGTTCTCCAGTGGGCTCCTGCTCAACAAAAAGACAAACAAAGAAAATTTTCTCCCCAGTTGGTGGCTGGGTACAGCATGTTAATCAAATATTAAAAATTAAACAATAGAATTTGAATTGTACTTCCCTTATTCTCCAGGTGAGGCGCCTGGCTGCTGAACTTGAAAGTATTCCTTGTCTCCAGGTGGGCTCCTGACTTCAACAAAACAGAACAAACAAAGAAAATTTTTCTGCCCCAATTGTGGTTAGCTGGGCACATGGGTGAGTGTTAAACTGAATTAGTTCTATCAACTCATTATTAAGAATCATTCCACCAACTATCTTGAAAACTCCATAATTGAATCCCATCTTAAACATGGCAAAACTTATGCTCCCTTGGGGTACATTTATGCTACATTCGCTACTCATGATTGTTTGAGATTTAAACCAGTCCATTTCTAGGGGGCCCTGAGAATTTCCAATCATACCTATTTGGGTGCTGCCTTTCCTTACAGAGGTTTCCCCGAAACTTCATTTCCGTGTTTCATTCACAGAAAATCTTGTCAGTTTAAAATGTAGTGTTGGTTTGTGGCTTGAACTTTGAGGAGATTGCTCTTCGCTTCCACAAGAAGATTGATTTCCACTCAAAGACTTGTCTGTTTCTGGACTAGCCCCTTTCTCTGTCATCACATAGAATACCCTTCTCTGTTCGGACCCACTATCTTCTATTTGTTGTGTTGCATGAACGGGCGCCTCCCCAACCTCTTGTCTCACATGAATCCCAAAACGCGTTCATTGCCTCCACTTCGTGTATATGTGTTCTTTTCTGGCTAACCACTGGCCTCAACTTTGAGGTCTGTTGCGTCCCTCACTTGTCGTGATAACTGATTTCATTAGAAGACCCTGCTTTGTTCCTATGACGTCCTAGACTAACCACTTCCTTTGTAAACCTTAACCCAGAAAATACCTCTTCTCGTCCAAACCCAGTACCCTCTGTCTGTTGCACCCCTCATACCGACATTTACCAAACCTTTGTGTTTCACATGATCCCTAAAGCATGTTGATTGTTACCAACTTCAGTGTGCATGTTGCTCTTTCCCGATTTAAAACACCGTCCTTGGCCTTGAGGTCTATAACCTTTGATTTCTGTCTTTCTTGTCACCGGTCTACCACCCTTATGTCAATCCTACCACAAAAAATATCTTTGATCCATTCACCAAGCCCCTTCCATCTTGTTGCATCGTTCATGAATTGATACGTACCAAACCCTTGTATTTCACACGAGTCCCAAAGCATGTCAGTTGCCACCCACTCAAGATGTATGTTGCTCTTTCTTGAATTAAGCCTTTGGTCCGGTCCTTGAGGTCCACAGCTCCTCATTCGCGATGATAGCTTTGACTCCTGCTTGGAAAGTCTTGCTCGTCACTGGTTTAACACCCTTTTATCAAGCTTAACACAGGAAATACCTTTGATCCTTGCGCCCTAACCCTTCATGCGTGGTATCGTTCACGAATTGACATATGCCCAGCCTTTGCATTTCACAAGGATCCCAAAGCATGTTGATTATTGCCAACTCAGTGTGCCGACAGTTTTCTCTTGTCTTGATGCATTGATGTATTCACCAGATCCCGTTTTGTTTAATTGGAAAACTTGGTGGCAGATTTTGAAGTCATTTCACACTTGTTATTACCAGACAGACTCAAGAGGAGAAAATAAACAGGACAAAAGGAACATAGTAGGAGGACAATGAAAGAGATGGTTCCTAACAAGAAAACTACAAAGTAGAAACCTATCGGATGTGGATACCGACTCTAATGACCTTGACATGCACCTGCAGCCTGTTCCGTTCAGCAAATCCGATTGTTCAGCTCTTTTTGTACCTTTTCGCCGTGAAACTGGGCTTCAATGCTCCGTTTACCCAATCTGATTCGCAGTCCTTATTCGACTTGTGGTGCCCGTAGGGTTTTACCATCAAGCCTCTCTCATTTTGGTTTTCTCTCGTCTCACCGTCGCCTTATGGTGCCCGTGAAGGTTTTCACCAATAAGACTCTCTCGTTTTTTATTTCTCTCAACTTTCATTGCCTTGGGGTACCCGTGGGGGTTCTCATCAACGAGACTCTCTCATTCTTCATTTCCTTCGTTCGGATCGGAGTGTTGCCCTTGACATGAATCACCTTTACTCGCTTGACTTGGCATCTCTCGAAGACTGGAAGGTCTTTCTTTGGACCGTAATGTGGGCTTTTGGATAAGGTTAGAAAGAAAGGGTATCAAAGGCTCAAAACAATCCAACATGGGTTCAAAATTACGACTTTCGGAATCAGATTTCTCCCAACCACGACTTCTGCCCCGGTTTCCTTCTTGGGGACTATTGGACTTTTATTTTGGTGTGACTGAACTTCAGCGAGAGGCTGCCTACGTACCCTTGCGGGATCAAGTCAAACGTAGTTCAGGTCATAAAACTACTTCGTCGTTGCGATCTTTCCTTTCTTCCACTTTTCCTTTTCTTTCTTTTCATTTCTTTTCTTTCTCTTTTCTTTTCTTTTCTTTTTCTTTTCTCTTTTTTCTCTTTTCTTTTTCTTTTCTCTTCTTTTTTTCTTTTCTTTTCTTTTCTTTTTCTTTTTTTTTCTTTTCTATTTCACTGTTTTTCTCTTTCTTTTCTTTTCTCTTTTCTTCTCTTCTCCTTCCCCTTCTTCTTTTTCCATCTCTTTTCTTTTGGACTGTTTTCCTCTTGTTTCTCCGCTTATTTTCCCCGCTCGGGCTTCTGAGTTTTGTTATCGATTCCGAAAGAGGGGTATGCAAGAAAATAACCAAGGCTCAAAGGGGTAACAAAGGATAAAGTGTTTGGATAGCAGAACAAAATGCCTTCGTCATTCCAATCTCCAAAACATGCCAAGTACAAACTACACAACTAAACAAGCATACGTAACATCTTTTGATTGCACCAGAATTAATAACCATATTCGGACATTTGCCTTCTACATTTGTCAATTACCCAGCACCATTGGATAAAAACCACGGTACCACGAACGGCCCCTGTAAACTTGGGGCAAACTTACCTTTGGCTTCAAACCGGTGTGGCATGATGCATTTCAACAGTATTTCTTTATGTTCCGTCTGCCCCAGTTTCACGCAATTTGGGCTTGAAGTGATCTCAAAATGCCCTTACGTATTGCCCTCGAATGTCCTTACATCTTCAACATTGTCGCATCGCTTCATTACTAAACTGACTTTTAAAAACCAGGCTGAGAATTATGCGTGTATGTCATGTCACCAGAACCAGCATGAAAAGAATTGTAAAAGGAGAAGAAAACTAAACAAAATGACTAGGAATGGCAGGAAACAGAGAATTGCATTAGACTGACGGTGAAAGGGTTTAAATAACAGAACAAGCAAGCAAACCTAGACAGCACTAAACAAGCTATTACGTCTAAACAAACAAGGCAAAGTGAAAAGATAGAAGGGTTTGAGTCACAAGAAAATATCCGGATTACAACCCTGAAATAACCCGGACAACAGAAATGACAACAAAATAAACCACCAAAAACTCCACTCTGGCTGACCAAGAAATGGAGCGTCTTCCCAATTACCAAGCATGACATCTTAACCACTGCGTTTCGCATCAATGTTGCTGGAACCTTCACCAATTTCAATATTATTGACTTCATTCAACAAGTTTCCTAGAGGGTTCTCATACTCCCTGTCACCATGGATCTTCCCCACAAAATGTGCATCATCATGTGTAGGTAAAGGCTTTTGTGCAATGTTCTGGGTGGCACTGTCCTGGACCGCAATTATCCCTTCCTGAATCATTCTTTCTATCTCTCTTTTCAAATCCCGGCAACTTTCGACATCGTGCCCCTGGACATTGGAATGGTATTCACACCTTTTAGAAAGTTCAAAGCCTCTTGCACGCTTGTCCACATGATTCGAGGAATGGGTGCAATCAGGTTATATTGCTTTAGTTTCTCAAACAAGTTTGCATGACTCTCCCAAGGGGGTGAAAGTTTCCTGCTTCTGTGCCCTCTCTTGCTTGAAATTTTGGCTGGCCCGCAAACCTGCTCCAGGGGGATTCTTGTAGGCTCATGTGGAGAGAAGTAGCATTGGGAAGGGTCACTTGGCGTACAAGGATGTCCACGGGGACGATGTCGGGGCCGGGAGTGTTGATCAGGAAAACCCATCGGATCACCTTTTCTGCTTCCCCTTCCCCCACCCAAGCTTGCTGGGATATTCGGAATGTCTTTCGAGCAACTCATGATCTTGCCTGACTTGATTCCCTCTTCTACTAGCTCCCCCATTCTTAACACCTCATCGTGAGCAACCTCGGAGGGATAATATTGGGCAATATGAGCTTTGGGCGGGTGTTTATTGTTGAGAACTGTGGATGTGACCGAAGGGCACTTTTGGGAAAAGATAGTTGGACGACGAGTGATGGAGCTACTAGGGTGGCTGGGAAAGCTGTGATAAGCGGGTAAGTATGGAGAGGGTGGAGGATCGCCTGGCGTTGTGTCCGGAGTTTGGGTAAGGACAGTGTCTAGGAGGCTGGGTGGTGGCGGGGGTGGTGCCTTCCCAGTCATCCATGCCCGATACATGTCTGCCACGTGTTGTCTCAACATCTTTACCTCTTCTACCAACCCGTTGTCCTGTTCAACCAGTTGCTTTCGGGCACCGGTAGCAACCCACTCAGTTCTGTTGTTCTCTGCAATTGCCTTTTACCTTTGTGTTATAGGGAAGAGTTACTTTAAAAATCACAAACCAACCACCTGTCTGCAATGATATGACAAAATGAAACCATCATGTTAGCGTTAGGGCATTTATCATATTGGTACCCACACATTTGGGAATGAATGCACCTAAGCAGTTAACATTTCCTATTATGCTTTTGATCGGTCGCTTGCGTCATCCCGACCTTTCTTTCTTCTTTATTTGCCATGCCTTTTCTCTCCTTCTTCCCCTTGTTTTTCCATTGTCCTTCTTTTCCTCTTGCCTTTGTCTTCTCTTGTTCCTATTCTCTCCCTTTTTCGATTTTTCCTTTTCTTTCTTGTTTTTCCGCTCTTTTCTTTTCTTTTTGCCTTTTTGTTGTTTTTCCTCTCTTTTCTTTCCTTTTTTTTCTTTTGGTTATGGTTGAATCCTATGGAGACTGCCTACGTATCATGACCCCGCATGAATCAGACCAAGCGTAGTTCTTGCAAATTAAATGCAAAAATAAGGAAATAAGTTTTGGTGAATTTTCTCAATTTTTCATTAATAACAACTGCGATTACAAAAGCTACCAGACTATTTGTTTTTCTTTTTCTCAAAAGGGAGGTTACAAAAACAGACTCAAAAACAAAAATACAAACTCGATTAACTAGGAATACATCAAAGCTTCAAACCCTGGGGCCCGCAGGGCATCACTCGGCATCGCCACGGGCCTGCGCAAGACTGAGAAGGTTTCAATGTCAACTGGGTCAACCTGGACAAGGAGTTCTAAGGAAAAGTGTGACTATTTAAAGAAAGCTGACTTATTGTGACTTCAAAGAAAAGTGGCTATTTTTCAAAAAATTTATTTAAGAAAGCAAAGACTTGGTTTTGCAAATTCGGCCTCTCAGCACTTCCGAAAGGGAGATTTTAAGGTTGTGCCCGCAAACCGTTTTAAAAATGACTCAGGGTGGCTGTTCTTGCAAAAACAGCCTTCCGGCGCCCTTTGGGGTCGATTCGGCTTATTTTAANNTTGCTGGCATATATATGATTTCATCAACAGGCAACCATCAAAACGTTCACTCTATTTGACTAGCAGTGAGGGACCGAAAGTATGATGTCCAACCTGTGAATCCCTCGGGCAAGCTGACCCCCTTAATCCTCGTATAAAACTCCTCTATACATGTTTTCTCTGTAGACCCATAACTCAGGACCTGAGGACGACGGCACAGGTGTTCGGTCATCCACATTTGCAACAATAGATTGCACCCCTCGAAGAAGTCTCCTCCGGCTTTGCAGGCTGTAAGAGCGCGGAAGATTTCAGCTAATATCATGGGCGCGAGAGTGCTTTTGGCTTGAGTGAGTAGAGTGCTGACGACCCCGGCTATTTTTATGTCAATGTTTCCGTCTTTTCTCGGAAATACCAAAAGCCCCAGAAAGACCACCATAAAAGCAAAACGCCTATGTTCTTCCCACTTTTGGCGGTTTCCTTTGCTACATATCTTCTTTTCTGGGTTATTGAACCCTCCTATGTGGCCATATCTGTGGTATATGAAGTGTGGAGTACAAAAGCCATTCGCCAGATCTGTGTTGTGGACCGTCCTGCTTATCTTCAGTGAGTCTAAGAATCTGTGCACAGCTACAGTTCTCGGGGCAACCAAATACTTATGTCTTAAAGGAACCTCATCATTTCCGATGTAGCCAGCTATTTCTTCTAAGGTCGGGGTAAGTTCAAAGTCTGAAAAATGGAACACGTTGTGGGCCGGGTCCCAGCATGTGACCAATGCTCTAATAATGTCTCCCCGAGGCACAATCTCCAACAAACCGGTAAGCCCTTTCAAATATTTTTGACTTCATCTTGCCCTTCTCCTCCTAGGTCGTTCCACCACAGACACAACTCCAAAGGGATTTTATGCATGATTGAGAAAGGTTCATTTTGAATCGTGCTCATCCTGCACATTTATTAAGGTGATTTAATCACTAATTTTGACCTAAAAAGGAAAAATGACACTATTTGTTTATTCAAATTTCCAATTTAAGACAAATAGCCGGTTTTGCAGATACGGCCTTTCAGCACTTCGGGGAGAAGATTTTAAGGCTGTGCCCGCTAACCGTTGAAAATGACCCAAGGTGGCTGTTCTCGCAAAAACAGCCTTCCAGCGCCCTTTTAGGGACATGCGGCTTGTTTTAGACAAGAATGGCCTCACCTGACTTATTCATGACAAAACTAAAACTTTTGTTATTTTTTGGCTACTTTTGTAAAAGGGAAGTTGGACCCGATGGGGGTTGCCTACGTATCCCACACCCTGTGGGAATCAAACTGGCGTAGTTCGGGCAAATAAAACTAACTATTTTCGAAAACAAAACTCTTTTTTTTGTTTTGTTGGCAAATTTATATTTCTTTTTCAGTGGCAAATAAACAAACTAATTTGAAATAAAACGTCTTTTTGTTTTCTTTTCCATTGGCAAACAAAACAAACTAAAAAAAATACTTTTCTTTTTTCTTTCAGTTTTCTCAAAAATCCGGCAGAATTTCGGCACTACTTGGACATTGGTTTTTCTAATATAGGTAATTAACTCTCTACACTGCTATTTTCTCTTTTCCTTTTTTTTTGTTTTTCAATTTTTCCAGATATTCAAAGCCGGTCAGCATGCGAGTCCAAAGCATATAAATGCACAAGTAGGATGCATCAGGATGGTCCATTATTCTGGGTACACCTGTCCTAGACGGTCCCAACCCCTGTGTTGAGCCCCCTAAGTCATATGCACGTGATGCAAATAAGCGTTCCTACTAGGGATCTGACATGAGGTCAAGTTATTCTAGGTTCAAAACCTGGATATATGTTCTAGACTGTGTACCCGAGCGGACAACTCGAGTCGAGGAGGGGGCTACGTACCGGGAACCAAAAGGCCATCCGGCTTAGTAACTTGTCCGGCCTCTTTCTTATTTTAAGGTATGACACTAACAGAATAGGGAGTCTCCACCAGTGAGCACATCCCCGGAGGTGAGAAGAGAAGGGTTTCGCCACAGGTTATATACAATTCAGATAATATCAAAGCGGTAAAAAATAACATTTTGCACACTTAGCATGAAACATGTAGAAAAATCAGATAAAGCCAAATATAACAATTATTCTAAGCTCGAATTCTTAAACCTTGAACCCAAGTTCTGGGTCTGTATCCCCAGCAGAGTCGCCAGAGCTGTCACACCTCCTTTTTCCTACACCCCCGGAAGGGAGTATATAAGGGAGTTTTTTCCAACTTAAAGTGACAATCGAAACGGGATTATTTATTTGAAGAATTCAGAGTTGCCACTTGGGATATTTATGGTGTCCTAAGTCACCGGTTGAATCCCGAATCGAGGAAATTATTGACTCTGTTTAACAGTCCGAACCAGAAATCCGGATAAGGAATTCTGTTAACCCGGGAGAAGGTGTCAGGCATTTCCGGGTTCCGTGGTTCTAGCACGGTCGCTCAACTGTCATATTTGGCTTAGTTATTTGATTTTAAAACATGTTTCAACTTATATGCTTTTTAGCTTTGAACCGCTTTTATTATTATTTTCAAAGAGAATTGCAACGTCGTGAAAACATGTCTCGAACCACGTCACATAAATGCACCCGTAGTTTTCGACAAATTTTGACTTCGTTGGGATTTGGATTTGGGTCACATAAATGCACACCCGAATTTAAGAAGGTAATGTTATTAAAATACGCGCCTAAAGCAACTAACACGTTATTATCTTTGGGAAAAGCCGTGAAATTCGCTAAACGGCCCGTCTCGAATTCTAAGTATTTTAATATAGACATTTATCGAGGGCCCGCAATTTATGTGTTTTGTTCAGCGAGGCTCGTCTCATTTTTTATTATTTAAAAGGGCAAACATAAAGCAACTACGATTTATATTTAATATTGTCTCTAAAAGGCCCTAATTAATTAACGTTACCCAATTTAAAGCACAGCCTTAATAAAATCCTCCATGCATTTTGGGCTTCGAACATAGCCCAGTAAGAAGAAATTTCAGTCAGCTTTGATAAGAAATATCCAGCAATAGGCCTGAACTCAGGCCTAAATGAGAGGAGAAGACTATTTGACATTGGGCCCTAGACAGATTTAGGCCCAAGTCTGATTCCCACTGAGGCAGTCATATTTTGGGCTTTCAAATGAGCCCAAGTCTCTCTCTCGATTTTATCTTTAACCTTCTGGCCTCAATTCACAACGAATTCAACATCCAGGATCACATGAACAATTCAACTCCATGACAATTGCAGCTTATTAGTTTTAGGCCGTTCAACAGAATTATTACAATGACTATCCAAACAGGTCAAACTAATTGAATTGATGCATTTTGAAATTATATCTTAGGGACTTCCAAGTATAGGATAAATCAGTAAAGAATTGAATCCAACAGCATACTTGATACTACAATTTAGGCCCGTTTTTACACTAATACCAACTCTCAATCGGTTTTGGATTTAATTTCATTCTAACAGCTCGAACATTCAATCATTAACACAAGTGCACATCACAGATTCCCGAATCAATTTCCAGTTCAGGTTATTTTCTAGTTCTAAACGTTTAAACTAAACTAACGAACTAAATTATACTATAGCTAATGCCATTCCAAACTTAACAATCCAAAAGTCCATTATAGTCCTGTTATTACAAATTATAAAATGTTCGAATCATCTAAATCTCTACTACTGCTACCGTGTATCTAACATTCAGATTAACATGACATTAAACAAACTGACATCAAATTAACACGAGTCAGATTTCATTTCTTCAATTAACCAATACACATTGACTGATTCAATCCTTCACACATCAATTGGAGCTGGAAAAGTACCTGGAATTTGAATAAAAGCAGAAGAGAAGGAGGTCAGCAGCAACAAGGCAACAAGCAGCACTCACAATCAGCAGCAACAAAGCAAATTGAAGCCCAAATCAACACCAACAAAAGCCCAGAAACGAGTAACAGAGAAGTAACAACAGCAGGAGGCCAAAACACCTTGGTTTGGACCCAAATTGACTCGAAACCACAACCAACAGACCTCTAAAGTTCAACAATCAATACACTAGGAGCAATTGAATCATTTTTTTTGGTTTTTCTGAAAATCTAAGATCTAAAAGAGTTTTTGGATTTTGAATTTTTGAATTTCAACTGATGGAAACTTGGAATATTTTTTGGGGGGAATTCTAGAGGCTCAAAAACATTGGGAATTTTTCAGGGCTTCCAAAACTTGTGAGTGAAGGCAAGGGCATGTCTATTTATAAACACAAGGGAGGGCAACCCTCAGATTTCCTATTTTTCTTTTAGTCCCTATTTTATTTTCAGATTAGTCCTCTATTTATTGACTTGTTTCTCAAGTTAACATCTAACTTTCTGCAATTTTCAGTTTGAACCCCCATCTAGAAGACTCTAGGGGGTTCTTATTCATCCATTAGAGATTCTCTACCCTTGAATTACCCCAATTACCCCTGCTTTATTCCTGAAATTTACTAACCCAACCTAACTGAACCTACTTAAATTTTTAATCTTTGCAAGTTCAGAAGATACCCAATAACTCTGCATTCAACTATTTCACCAATATAACTTCTATTTTTCAATTTAAATAAATATTGTATTTATCTCGACGTCAATTGCTATTGCACATAATTTATACGTATTCTCAATTTTATTTACTTTTTTAAATGTACGCAAAAAATACGTGCAACACACGTACACTAAATCTAGTTTGTTAAAAGATATCTAAACCTAACATCATGTTGACGGTTTACGTTAAACTTTATTATAATTGATTTTTGTCTCTCTTTTTTTTCTATCGATGATCGATTCTTTTTCCAAAGTAGGTCCTGCAATTGAAATTTGAGTTAAAAATACTTTTTCAAAATTGATAATAGAGTTTATCACACTGTGGCCACGAGGTGTGTAACAAAAAAGGATAAGAGAATTCCATTTATACTAGTATTCATACCCGCACTTTGCGCGAGAATATTAAACATAATTTTTATTACAAAATATTGCTTGAAAAATACGATATACACAAAGAAGCATGTGAATGGTATTATTTTATGAACATGTAAATGCAATCCATATCCATTGTTTTGCCTCTCCTATAATTTATTTATTTTGCTTTCCAAAAATTTGAATTTTTCTGGTGATGAAACTTATCATCATATGCTTGTTTGATATAGATAGATTTTTGCTTTTTTAAAATTGAATTTTTTTTCTGATCATCCTCTCCTTGTTTTGCTTCTCATATTATATAAGATATATTTTGATTTTAAAAAATAAAATTCTTCTAGTGATGACACTTATCATCCTATCCTTGTTTTGCCTCTCCTATTATATATAGATAGAAAATATAAAATTATTTTCAATATAAATTTTAATTCTTACATTCTTTATTATGTTTGTTGTGATTATTTCATTATTATATATTTTATTTTGTGTGAATTGATAATGACATGTGAAGCCTTTTTCTCTCATTTTAATAATATATGAATTTTTTTTTCTTTTTTCGTAAATAAATTGTAAAAATTGCCGATTCCAACAATGGAAGGAAGTTTTTATTTATTCGTAATTGCCAAATTTTATAAAAATATGGTAACTGAACAAATAAATTTCTCCCATTTCCAACAAACGTGGGACATTTATAAACGTGGGAGAGTTTGGGGTAATACAAAATAAATTTTTTTAAAGGAAAATGAATACAAACCCCCAAACAGGCTATTAAGCTTATTACCGTGTTGTCTTTTAGATGATAAGATACAGTATCAAATATGTACTATAATTTTTTATAACTATTTCACTACATTCTCGCAACGTCGGACAAAGTATATTTAATAAGTTAGACTTGGAATAATTGTTATGTTCTTAAATTTTCAGGCTTAATAAATAATTTTGTGAAGTACAATATCAAATATATAAATTAATTTTTAAAAAGTATTTCACTACATTCTCTCAACGTCTGAAAAAGTAAATTTAATGATTAGACTTGGAGTAATATTTTCTTTTTTAATTTTAAGGTTTAGTAAATAATTTTTAAAAATGCCCAAAAAGAGTTTGAATCCAACGTGGGAGTCCATGTTGTAGTTAAGTGGGAAGGTTTAAAAAAATTCAAATTATTTTCTATCTTAAATTATTTTGAATTTTCAAATGTATTGGAAGTTTGTCCTAAAATTTAACACTTGTTGAATTGTGGTTGTGCCACTTGGCATTCTAATATTGTATCACGACCCGAATTTTCCACCCTCGGGGGTCGTGATGGCGCCTACTCGTAGAAGCTAGGCAAGCCACAAATCATAAACTCCTAACTCTTTCATTTTAAATTCTTTTTACCAATCATATCAACAAGCGTTAAATATTTAAATAACAGCGAAAATATAAAATTAAAGCGGAAGACTTAAATAAAATAAACTGAACAACAATGCGGAAGTCATCATATGCCTCTACCCAAGGACTGGTGTCACAACATCCACGGACTACTAAGAGTACTAAATACAACAGTTTGAAGGAAAAATAACACTGTTTGTCTCGAAACATGAGATAACAGAATGAAATGTAAGATAGAGGAGACGCCGGGCCTGCGGACGCCTGCAAGGCTACCTCGGTGTCTCGGTGGACTGAAGGAAGACTCCCGAACTACTGCTGCTGTCGGTACCTGGATCTGTGCAACAGAGCACAGAGTGTAGTATCAGCACAACTGACCCCATGTGCTGGTAAGTGCCTAGCCTAACCCCGACGAAGTAGTGACGAGGCTAGGACCAGACCACCAAATAAACCTGTGCAGTTGTATAATATACAGCGAAAAGTAAAGCAGAAACAAACAAATAAAGATGGAAGGGGGATACATGCTTTGGGGAAGTAACAGATAAAGCAGGTTCTCAAGAAAATTACCAGGAAACCAAAATTCAACTTCTAACAAGGATAAGGAAAACAAAGGCAGATTTCACTCTGGGTTCACAACTCGTTGCAGACATACAACCCGATCCCATTTCTCATATCTTGTGGTAGGCGTACCACCCGATCCCATTTCTCATATCTTGTGGTAGGCGTACCACCCGCTCCCATTTCATTAAATCTCGTGGTAGGCGTACCACCCGCTCCCATTTTATTAAATCTCGTGGTAGGCGTACCACCCGCTCCCATTTCATTATATCCACAGTTTTTCCAAATGAAGATTATTCTAACAAACGCAACAATTAATACGAATTCATAAGACAACAAGTACACAATAATTATGATTCACTGAGGAAAACAAATAATGACAAGTAGCAATAAATTATGGGCTTTAAGGAGCAATTAGACAATTTAATATTAAGTATGCTAAATGTCAAGTAGCAATTAAGTCACATAAACATGTAGCAATTATAGCATCAATTCAAGGCATATCATTGCGCAAGGATACCTTGATCCAATAATAACAAGTAACACGATAAAGGAAAATGTCAACATAAAGAATCACAATAATAGTGGAATAAGACAATTAATGCACTTGAACTGATAACAACGAGAAACCATAACAAACGGCAATAAGTGCACGGCATCACCCTTCGTGCTTTAACACTCTCTCACCAAAAACAATGCACGGCATCACCCTTCGTGCTTTACACTCTTCCTCATCCAAGCAACAATTACAAAGCAATTAGGACAAGGGAATCAATGACATCACCATAAAGTCAAGTAACAACAGAAAATCAGTAAAATAAACGTAAAGAACAACACAACTCAATTATCAGCAAGAATCAGGGAAATCAAGGACAAGTGCACGGCATCACCCTTCGTGGTTTTACTCTCGTCCTCACCATAAGAATCAATATAATAGGCACGGAATGGTACATCGTGCGGCACGGCATCACCCTTCGTGCTTTTACTCTCTTTCCTCACCAAAGCAAATATATGATAAAATGTGCACGGCATCACCCTTCGTGCTTTACACTTTTTCCTCACAATAGCAAACAATGCACGGCATCACCCTTCGTGCTTTAACGCTCTTCCTCACCCAAACAACAATCACAAACAATAGGGCAAGGAAATAAAGAAAATTTGCAATAAGAATCTCGGCAAGGGAGCAACAAGTCAGCAATTGAATCCCGGCAAGGGAACAACATCAATAATATCCACATCCCGGCAAGGGAGATAACCAAATAAACAATAATATCCCGGCAAGGGAACAATTTAATAACTCTTTCTCTTTTCACTTTTACTTCACAACTCGCTTTACCACTTGAGCCAATGCTCCAAAGGATTCGATCAACTCACTTACCTTCACAAATTCGTAATTAACTTGAGCCATCGCTCCAAAATATACAAAAGTCACAATTACTTCCTTAACTTTTCACAACAAATAGAAATCACTTCTAAAGCATAGATTGTTCAACGAAATCATGAAAATCACATTATAAGACTCACGGTCATGCTTGACACCATACTCGTCACCTTGCCTATACTCTCACCAATTATCACATAGCAAATAGGACTCAACTCCTAATCCCTCAAGCTAAGGTTAGACCAAACACTTACCTCGATGCCTTGAACACCACTCGAGTCTCAATTATAGCTTTACCCCTTGATTCCACCGCCAATTCGCTCGTATCTAATCACAAATTACTTAATTACATTAATAAACACTAAATGAATCAACCCCAATGCATGAAAATGAGTTTTCCAAAGTTTTACCCAAAAAGTCAAAAATCGCCCCCGGGCCCACATGGTCAAAACCCGAGGTTCGAACCAAAATCCGATTACCCATTCCCCCACGAACTCAAATATATAATTTGTTTTTAAATCGGACCTCAAATTGAGGTCCAAATCCCAATTTTTGAAAAACCTAAGTTCTACCCAAAACACCCAATTTTCCCCATGAAAATCTTTGATTTTAGGTTGAAATCATGTTAAAAGATGTAAATGATTGAAAGAAATGAGTAAAAACTAACTTACAATTGATTTGGAAGAAGATTTGTTCTTGGAAAATCGCCCAAAGGAGTTGTGTTTTGAAAATGGTGTGAAAAATGACTTAAAATCGGTTAAGTATAGAAAATTGCAGGTCTCTGATATGGGAAATGCGAACAGGGGTTCACAATTACGAACCCCGACCCTCAGATGTGGGAATTGCGAAGTGAAGTTCGCATTTGCGAACACTGAACAAAATGCGGGACTTCGTATTTGCGACCAAAAATGTCGCATTTGCGACACCCCACTTCGCATTTGCGAGCCATTTGGTCGCATTTGCGATCAGTTGCAAAGTTTTCCCTCCTCACATTTGCGATGCCAGGCTCGCATTTGCGAGACTTGCTTCGCAAATGCGAAAACTGCAGAACAGGCATCCAGATTATTTTCAAGTTCAAAAATGCACCTGTCGCCTATCCAAAACTCACCCGAGCCCTCGGGGCTCCAAACCAAATATGCACACAACCTCAAAAACATTCTACGGACTTATTCGTGCGATCAAATCGCCAAAATAACATCATATACATCGAATTAAACCTCAAAATCCAAGAATTCTTTCAAACTTCATAAAACATCAAATTTTCCAATTTAGGTCCGAATCACGTCAAACGGCGTCCGTTTTCAACCAAATTTCACAGGAATGACTTAAAGCATATATAAAACTTGTACCGGGCGCCAGAACCAAAATACAGGCCCGATACCAACACGTTCCAATCAAATATCATCTCAATTTTCTTTAACAATTTCAGAAAAACAATTTCTTTAAAAATTTATTTCTCGTGCTCGGGACCTCGGAATTCGATTCCTGGCATACGCCCGAGTCCCATATTTTCCTACGGACCCTCCGGGACCGTCAAATCACGGGTCCGGGTCCGTTTACCCAAAATGTTGACCAAAGTCAAATTTATTCATTTTAACATCAAAATTTAACATTTTTCACAGAATTTCACCTTTAAGCTTTCCGGCTACGCGCCCGGACTGCGCACGCAAATCGAGGCAACTCTAAATGAGGTTTTCAAGACCTCAGAGACACAAAATTCAATTAAAACAGGTGATGACCCTTTGGGTCGTCACATATTGTTTTGCCTTTCCTATTCTATATAGATAGATTTAAGGTAGGTGATTAAATAAATGGGGGTAGTTTAGTAAACACAAGTGCGTGTTTCCTTTGGAAAAAAAGAAAAGGAAACTTGGCAACAAGCTATTAAAATTAAATTACTCCCCCTATATTGAACTAGCTTTTAATGTTTATAAAAGAAATATGTCAAAGATTTCGGCGGTTGACACTGCCATTTTATCCAATCAACCGCCATTTTACTTTTGTAGTATTAATGCATATACTGGCGGTTTTAGTGAACGGCCATAATAAAATCGCCACAATATCAGCAATTTTTTTATAATGCCCCCGTTCAATTTTATTTATCCACTACACTAAAGATATATTTTCACTTTTACTTGTAGTGAATCCAGAGAAAGACACTTTTTTTATTCCTGTTTTATCCTTATCATTAACTATTTATTTCTCAAATCATTTTCCAAGACTTTTGAATATATTATTATTATTATTATGTGTAAAGTTATAAAATACACACATTATTTTTTTTTTCTTAAAGGGAATGCAATATCAAAAATAGACAACTAAAAATGAATAAAATGGGTAAATATATTAAAAAAAAATACTAAATCCTAAATAAATTTACTAATCTTAATTTAATTTCGACATGTATAATTATTGCTCGAGATGCATCCGGTTACAAAATGGGCCAGCAGGGTTTAATTGTAATTTTATCAAAATACCTAATGTTATAGTTCGACGCATGCTGCCCGCTTTAATCTTTTACAGGTTTGACACATACTCTAGCAAAATTTGGGGAGAAATTCAAGAATAGCCAGATTTACAAGTGGTCGTTCAAAAATAGCCCTGTTTCAAAAGTAATCGAAATTTAACCATTTTTCATGTAAAGTGAATCTGAGTGAAAACACTGTTCAAAACCCGAAAAATACGCTAGTATACTATGCTGGATTTCCAGCATAAGTACACTGGAACTCCAGCATAATATACTGGAGTTCCAGCAAAGTATACCGATCCAGTATAATATGCTGGAAGTTCATACACAAGTGGTCGAATCTCCAGTATATTATGCCGGGACTTTCCGTATGTTGGAGTTCCAGCATAATATGCTGGAAGTTCATACAAAAGTGCACCGAACTCCAGTATATTATGCTGGACTGGTCTCTGTTGCAGCAAAATAGTGACTATTTTTCATTGACTTGGCAAACTTTGGCTATTTTTGAATGACCAGTCCGAAAACTGGCTAGACTGTGCTATTTTTACAAAAATTTGGGATTGCTCATAGACTCCCTATGTGAAATTATTCTCGGCTTCTTCGATTTTGTTTGTGCAAATCTTTGATGATTTCTAAGTTCCTCCTCTTCTTTGCTCCCTATCTCTTCCAAGTTTCTGCTATACAAATTAGACATGCAGTATACCTTTACTTTAAATAAATAGAGCAAGAGATAATTTTATAATATTTCTATTATATATGTATTAATATATACAGTTGGGCACATAGTAAAAAACTAATTTTATCCACACAAAAAAAAAAATTGACTATCCATTCTACATTAAAATGGAGAAGACTCGTGCTTTTAAAGAACTTACAGTTGTAAGTTGATTTCCATTGTTTGAAATAATTTGTTTTAAAAACATAATTTTAACAATTCAATTTAAAGTTATGATCACCCGTAATAGTTCAAAGACGGATAAATTATATTTTTATTTTATAACTTAGTTGACTTCATGATACACAATAATTATTGCACATAATATCTATTCTTGCATTAAAAAATAGTGCTGCTGCAAATAATGGGTTATGCAATATTTGATTGTTAGTAAAAAAAGACAAGTATTTCTACAACTTTGACATACTTTGGATTATTTAATTCTATTATTTAAATTTTGATCCTCCGATTACTAAAAGTACTACAACCACTACAACCTGCAAATATACTCTTAACACAAAAAAAAAAAAAAAAGCCATAAAATGGGAATGACCAAGAATGAGCCGTGCAACTTTTCAGCTGTTGAAAATTCTTGTGTTCCACTGAAACTGTTTACCCCTCAAAGTAAATTTAGTTAGATTCTAAAGAAAGTATTATGCAAGTTATAAGTAAATTTAGTTAGATTCTAAAGAAAGTATTATGCAAGTTATGCAGACAGGTAGACGCGAAGTAATTTAGCACATGAACAACACATCATGTAGTCAACCTCCAGAAGAAAAGAAACAGTGGAGGACTCAGTTTTAAATTGAGTTAATACCCTCAAACTCGCCTAATGGTGAAGAAATGGTGAAGAAAGGTGAAATAATGGAGAAGATGGTGTAATATAAAGAAAAAGGGGATAAAATATAAATTTTTTAAATAAATGGCCTAATTAGCCGTTATTCAAGCTGTCCGGTGGGCCCCTTTTCATGTTGATTTTCACCATTCACGCGCTCTTGCGCAACTGATTTCACACACTATGTCACATAAGCGACGGGGTGTTTTATTATGAAGGGGTTATAGTTCAGGAGGTTTTCGGGGACACTCATAGTTTAGGTAGGAAATTGACAAAGATCGTATAGTTAGGCTGGTTTGAGTGTATTAACTCTTTTAAATTCCCATGTCTAAATGAACTATCATCTTAGTTTTAAATTCCCATGTCTAACTGAACTATCAGACTTTTCTTATATTTTCTCTGATGGTTTAAACATGTATATATTTCTTTCTGTTATTTTTTAACAAGTCTACTCTGGAGTCTCCAAGTTTTCTACCTACAAATAATAACTAACATCCACCATGGGTTCTAAGTAACCAAGCTATTGTAAAGCACAGACTAATTCAGGGGAAAAAACAATGTCTCATGAACCAACTTTTGATAGTTGGTGTGATATCGTGCTACTTCTGTTTTAGGATCAATGACGACTAAGGAATGGACTTGCAAAGTTCAACTCGTGGACAAATTTCGGCCAAGAGAAAGCAGGGATCACCGGGTTCGATTTCAAACAATAATTGTTCAAGATGAAAACGTAAGTGGAGTTACAACTATAACGGTAACATAAGATGTTCTAACTTGTACTCTTCCAATATTTGCTGCATTATTCGTCTCAATAAAATTGTAAGACGAACAAATTTGTGTAATACCGTATGGTGATGACATTGGACGATGTGATAAGTTGTTGTTCCAACTTTTTGAGACGTATCTCATTTCAACTGCCAAAGTTAGAGATCAACAACCCTAACCAATACACATCGGTCAGTTTGAATGGGTCATCGACAAGTTCACTATTGTGGAGTCTGTTCCAAAAAATAATGAAAAGGAGGCACTGTTACCTCCTCCGAGGAGTCTACATATGATTCATTCCTCCATGTCGAACAACAGCCGTGTCGAATTTGATTAGCTATACTTTCCGTAATTCTTCCATGCTTCACTATTAAAAGATTTAACTTTTATTCATCATCTTTAAAGTCAACATATGCTTAGCTAGGTTAAGCGATACTGAGAAACTGATGAACGGAAACTAGGGGAAAAGGGACAATTTCTCTTTCGAACCTAAAAGAGAAGTAGCACAATATCACACCAACTATCAAAAGTTGGTTCATGAGACATTGTTTTCTGAAAGGGAAGCATGGAAGAATTACAGGAAGTATAGCTAACCAAATTCAACACCACAAGGTTGTTGTTCGACATGTAGACTCCTCGGAGGTGGTAACAGTGCCTCTTTTTCATTATTCTTTGGAATAGACTCCACAATAGTGAACTTGTCGAAAACCCATTCAAACTGACCAATGTGTATTGAATAGGGTCGTGGATCTCTAACTATGGCAGTTGAAATGAGATACGTCTCGAAAAGTTGGAACAACAACTTATCACATTGTCCAATGTCATCACCATACAGTATTACACAAATTTGTTCTTCTTACAATTTTATTGCGACGAATAATTCAAAATATTGAAAGAGTACAAGTTAGAACATCTTATATTACCGTTATAGTTGTAACTCCACTTACGTTTTCATCTAAAACAATTATTGTTTCAAACCGAACCCGGTGATCCCTACTTTCTCTTGGCCGAAATTTGTCCACGAGCTGAACTTTGCAAGTCATTCTTTAGTCGATGGTGTAATTTTCCATTCTATCAGTATAATTTGCATATTAATAACAGCAAAATTGTAAGAACAAAGCATCCAAATATAAGGCAGCAAATTTACCGACAAATAAACTATATGACAGCAATTTTGCTGTTATTTATATGCAGGTTATACTGATAGAATGGAACAAAGACTTACGATCAATGAAATTACACCATCGACTAAAGAATGGACTTGCAAAGTTCAGTCCGTGGACAAATTTCGGCCAAGAGAAAGTAGGGATCAGCGGGTTCAGTTTCAAACACTAATTATTCAAGATGAAAACGTAAGTGGAGTTGCAACTCGACGACTATGTCTCTTTGTCACCTTGCAACTCGAGATCCCCATCAACTTCAAGCCACCAGATTTGTTGAAGATAAGCTACAGTTTGGAATCTACATGAAGAATGAGAATATTGGTATCAATCAGCCAATTCATTACATATGAGGAAGTACAAATTAACTTTAAAGGTATAGTACACAATAAAGATTGCTAACGGTGTGATTATATATGGGGAATTAATTGAAAATACACTTGAACAAAATTAAAATTTCACTTGACCCACTTAGAAATCCTCGACATATTGAACCACCATTATACTATTAAAGATCAGACCGAGCACCAGGCAAATCAGAGAGAAAACAAAAAGTTCCTCTCTCCATCTTTCAACTTCATCCTAAATTAACTGTTTCTGGATATCATTAGTGACTTGTTTGTGATACTTGTAATCTAGCAGAGTAATTTTGAAAATGGACAAATCCAACTTCCACCAGACCAACAAATCAAAGGCAGAGCTAGAAAAATAATAAACTGGTACTTGTATCTCAATAAACCAAGTGATCAATTTGATCTTTGTATACAGTAATGATTTTTTTTCAAATAATAAAACGGGCAAGATTTACAAAGCAGTGAATCTCACTTACTGAATTTATGTGACATCTTTTGGACTGGCAGTTGCTTAAGCTTTCAACTCGGAAAAAGAAAACATCTTTAGAAGAATAATTAACTCAAGATAACTGCCGTCACTTTGGCTTTCTTATGACATACTCTGTCGTTTTATCAAGGATTTCTTGGAACTTCAAAATTTTAAATTATGTATTGAGCTAATAAATGATTTATGATTCAATAAATCAGATATATAGATTCTTTAAAGGAAAAAATATTGTTGAGATAATCATGCTGCTTATATAATCTACCTTTTGAGTAGTACACTTCTGGGGTGATATTTCAATGTCGACTACTAATTGGACTCTTACAAAAAAAATGTAAACCTTTTTAACACAAGAAAAAATAAAAAGTCAAGTCTATTAGGACAGAGGAGTACCGCTATGTAAACCTTTTCTTCTGTGGTGCACATAGAGAAACCAGACCCCTCCAACACTTCAGCGGTTGAACTCCTAAAATGTCCAATCTCAGATTTTCCAAGAAGTCACTCATCTGTAATAACAACCAGATTGCTATAACAGTTAAGAAGCTTAAATAGAATTATCAAGATGAAACAAAAAATCATCCAACTGTAACAAAAAGAACCTAGTCTAACTTCTCAGCAAAAAAAGTATAAGGCTCGGCGAAAGCCTAAAAAAGAGTTAAAGACAGCAAATGCAATACTCAATATATAAAATATCCATATTTCACCACAACATTCCCTTGATAGCCCTGTGTCAAGTTTCAAAATTACCTGAGCAATCAAGTGAGGCTGTAAGGATTGAACAGAACTTACAGTGTGCAACTTTTTATGGCTGTTAGGAGGTTCAGATATTCTTATTTATATACCATTGATCACAACAGCAAAAGTTGTTTTTGTAAATTTAGACTACACATTTAAATCAGTTAATGTTGTGAGTTAACAATTATTGAAACATCATAACAAGAAAAAGGTTAATTGCACTTTCTTTCGGGCAATTTCTCAAACACTCCTAATACAAACCCAAATGCACTTTGTATAATAACAAACACAAATGCGTTCTTAGTGCACTTTGATAGAGGTCAAACAGATGAAAATTAAGACTAAGCCCGCAAAAAAAGAGTAAGTTGAAGACGCACAAAAGCGAGCGCAACAACATATCACCAATTAGCTTAAAATTTTAGACAAAAGTAGTCTAAATTTCTATCCAAGTTAAAAACAAACTGAATCTTAAATCTAAATAGCGTTGATGGTCAGACCTTAATTGCATATGAGCCAAATCGCAAAAACTTGGAAGAGGTAGTCCAGATATGTGCAAGCGGAAGCGGTAAACTGAACAGGGAGATGTCAGAATTTCCCAACGGAGCAGCAGTGATAAGGATGAGAAGCAGAGAGCAGTATAGGGACGAACTTTTATGTTGTAGTAACCACGCGTCAAACACAGAAGAAAGCCGGTAATACGTGTCTGTAAGGTTAATGTGTATGCAATTGTGATAATACCCTCCTGACCCATTTTACAACCGGATTACACTCTTTTTAGATGGATCGTTTTATAACGTATTATATTGTATATATGATATTTATTAGGATCGGAAATTTAATTTAGCCAAATAATATTATAATAACAATAATAAATGCAATGTAAATTGATAATAAAGGTAATTAAAGTAGATAAGAAGGCACAAATTTAATATGATTTGGTCATGATGACCTAGTCCACAAGCGGAGAAGAGCAATTTACTATATCAACAAGAGTAGGGCTGCTTATCGGGCGGATTGGGCGGTTATTCTTAACGGTTTGGCTAATCGGTTATCGGCTTTTAAATGTATTAATCCGCTAGCCACCCGATAAGATATCGAACAGATTGGTATCGGTTTAGTTCTTATCGGGCGGTTATCGAGTAGTTTATCGGCCTAATTCAATCTATATTGCACATGACGCTCTTTGAGTTCAGAGCAGACTTACTTCCTTAGGACTTCGAAGCTGGAAAGGAAAGATAGTAACTCATTATATCAATAAGAACAAACTTTTGAAGCATAGCAGCAGGAGATAGTAATCTGGAGACTAACCCATACTGGTTGAGTCTCATTTGAAAGCTCCCAGTCCTTCTCCATAATTTTTTTGGTCTTCTTCTTTTTCTGTTGCAGAGAGTTGAAAATTTCATCAGAAATGGAAAAAGACAACAGCAAAATCAACAAAGCTACCCCCAGAATATGTACTACTCCTAGCTACCTCAGTTGTCGCATCTTCTCCTTCCTTCTTGGCTTTTGCCGGATCCTCATCAACTTCAACCTGTAAAGAGACAATATCACGGAACCACAAGGCGATAAGAAGTTATATCCAGCTTACATAACATGGAACGTCAAAAATGTAAGACCCCAAGCATGTTTTGTGGCCGTTGATAGAAACAAGTGAATTTAGGCGTTAGGGTTTCTAAATGTCTAATAGTAAATTAGTAATAGAGAACAGAGATAGAGTACCAGAAGTGGAAGAAGGGTTTTAGATTATTTAATATATATATGGATAAAAATAAATTATATATATATATATATATATATATATATATATATATATTCTTAACGGGTTAACGGATTATCCGTTGAGAAAATTGAATAATCCGCTCCCCAAACCGATAAGCTGTTAATAAAAAAATTTTAAGCCATTAAACTTAAGCTTCGGTTTCGGTTCGGTTTTGAACACCCCTAAACAAGAGTACAAAAGAGAGTACAAAATTAGAATAAATACTCTAATTAATCTCAAATACCCCAAAAAAATAACCTCACCACTCCAAAGAAAGGATTCACACACGTTTTTCCTAACACTCAATCTCTTACAAAATATTCTAGTAGCATGTGAAGGTGTGTCTCGAATGAGAGAGATGGCTCTCCTTTTATAGGACCAAAGTTGGGCTTCAAGCACTAATAAAGGGAAAAAGAAAATTGATCAAATAATCTCTACCACATAATGCATGCTTTGGCTCCAAGGAAAAATTAATGCGATCCATCTCTTCTTGCAAATATGCTTATGCCTATATGAGATGGACTCACTAGCTAAAATATTGGTTCATATTATAGTATTATATTGTATCGTTTTATAAATATAATGTTTGGATAGATTGTATTGTTTGCTGCTGTCAAATAACATTTTGATGTTTGGTTTAATTGTACCGTAGTGTACACTAATAAATTTACTAATAAAGTAATTAGATTTAAAATTAAAAATTAATATTATATAGCTAATTGGAGATAAAGTAATTAGAATTGAAGTTAAAAATCAAAGTAAAAGAAAGAACAAAACAAAGAAAAAGTCAAAACTTATACATGACGTTGGGGTTGTCCGACACGGGTGCAGATCTAGAGGTCGGATACTTCGAGGTGTAAATTCTATGATTCGGGGATGCACATCCTAGTACGGATACGGGTGAGGGGATCCGGCTAAAAAAAATTTAAAAAAATAAAATATAGAAGTATCTCTAAATTATGAGAAATTTTGTGGAATATAGCTTGTAAAGTGTGGATTTCTTTTTTATTCTCAAGTTGTAGATAAGTGAATGATTGATATCCTAGATAAGGTATGCTATTTTTTTCAAATTTACCTAGTTTTGGTTCTGATTTCGGGAATCAAATTATATCTTTCTCGAATTTTTCCATCCGTCGTGGTCAAAGTACCCAAAATTGTTTGACTAGATCCGGCACATCCCATACCCATACTAGTGTCGTGTCCACACGGGTGCGGCACCTAAACTGCCGTGTTGGAGCAACTTAGGTCCAACATGCTACTTCACATAGGCATTACTCAAGTATAGCTGAAGTTTGACAAGGAGGGAAGGAGTTGCACACCAAGCTATCCGACAGTTATGTGATAAAGTGGTGTAGGCTGTGCTACTACCAGCAAAGGAGTCCTGAATGTTAGCTTTAAGTGGCATGTGCGGAGTATTTAAAATCATTTGACACAGCGAGGTGAACTGCAAATCCTCTGTTGATCAATTATGTTCTTAGAATATCATCATGCATATTTAGCTAGGAACTATTGTGAAATTAGCTAGTACTGAAACTTTTGGAATTCCTACACTCATATTTAGTTACGAAAAATTGGAATCCGAATACCAACAAAAATTTCTTTCTGTCCATTACATAGTTTGTAGCTTCAATCTTCTTTTAATTGGATTTGCTTTTGTTTCTGACTTAGTTCTGCATTGCCTTTTCAGTAATGCATTTTGTATTTCATAATATGGCATTGCGTAATTGCATTTGCTGGTCATTCATGTAAGAGTCCTTTTGAAGACTTTCAATGATAATCAATGACTAATTAGACGAGTTTGCAACAAAGAGTAAGGTTGTTTATAAAAGATCAGTATATATGGTTCTAGTTTAGTGTAGGTTTCAGACTTATATTTCTGTGCTCGTTAATTGATCTTAATGTGAGAATCTGCATATTCTTTATAAATAGAATATTATATAAAGATCATGTAGGTCAAACAAAACTTTCTTGCTTTTCTTGGTTCATGTAGCGAATACTCTTTCTTCATTTTTGGACGGTTTTTATGCATTCTGCAGAGTTTCTGTGCAGCATTCTGCATTTTTTCAGTTTTTGCATTTCCGCACAGCGTCACTTTTTCAATTCTGCATTTCTGCGCAGCGTTCTGCAATTTCTGCACAGCATTTCGGCATGTCTGCACGGCGTTCCTGCATTGCTTGAGAGTGTTTGAATTCCTGCAGTTTTATATCCCATCCAAACTACTGGAGATGTGAATCTCTATTGTTTAGACAATTCATTTGTCTGCAGACTGCGCGGAAAATTCCCCACTGCTGCCTCCCGTAGGAGTCTGGGCCGTGCCTCAGTCACAGTGTAGCTGATCATCCTCTTGGACCAGCTACCGATCATCGCCTTGGTAAGCTATTGCCTCACCAATTAGCTAATCAGACGCAAGTCCCTCCTCGGCGGATTCCTCCTTTTGCTCCTCAGCCTACGGGGGTTAAGTTAGATTAGAGATGAAGATATTCGGGAGAAGGTAGGCGTGGCTCCCATGGACGACAAAATGCGGGAAGCGAGGCTTAGATGGTTCGGGCACGTGCGGCGGAAAACCCTGGATGCCCCGATTAGGAGGTGTGAGCGGTTGGCATTGGCATGTGCGAGGAGAGGTAGAGGGCGGCCTAAGAAGTATTAGGGTGAGGTGATCAGGTAGGACATGACGCGACTTCAGATTTCCGAAGACAGACATAATTCTTGATAGGAAGGTGTGGAGGTCGAGAATTAGGGTGGTAGGTTAAGAGGGAGGCGGGCGTTTTTCTACTTTGTACTGGGGGCGGGCTAGGCTGATAATGTTTCGCTTTGGGTTGTTAGTGGTTTATATAGCATTATTACTGGTTATTGTTATTGCTTTTCCATTTATCTTGTGTCTCTTACGATGCTGATATTATTTTTTTGGCTTTTGTTGTCACTAATCTCTTCTTGAGCCGAGGGTCTTTCGGAAACAGTCTCTCTACCCCTCTGGGATAGGGGTAAGATGTGCGTATACCTTACCCCCAGACCCCACTTGTGAGATTTTACTGGGTTGTTGTTGTTGTTTTATACTCTCTCCGGTCCAAAATAAAACACACACAGATTAAGAAATCCACCTTTTAGCATTAATTAACAATGAAATTGACCATATTAACCTTTGCTATCTCTTCACATAAATACTCCTAACACATACTCCAACACTATTTACTCCAAGGGCAATGTAGGAAAAAAATAATTAATTCATTCTTAAAATCTGAAAAAATCACTTATTTTGGACCACAAAAAAAGGCCAAAAAATCACTTATTTTGGACCGGAGGAAGTATATACAATTAAACTTCCGTGCCTAGTCAAACGGCTCGCCATAAATTGGGACTAAGAGAGTAATTAGTTGGTCATCAAAGGCTATGCCTATGCCTAATTCTGAAAGCAACGTGTCCAATAAACTTAAAATATTTCACTTAAGACCGCCATTTCCTGAGATGGAGCAGATGAGTTTCTGTTGGCATCATTATTCTACAAACATCAAAATTGCAATTGGATAGTTTAAAAAGAGTGTAACTAAATGCAAGGATTCGAACGTGTATTGTTGATGGAAATGTATACTCAAGAGAGGAATGATATGAACCATGGTTTCTCTCTTTTGACTATACTGCTAACTGCCTACAAAACTGTTCACCCTCTCCGCCCCAAGTTGAAAATTCCTACTCCACCGAATATAATTTTAAAACTGCGGCTGTACATACTGACACACATACAGGAAGTCCGGAACCAAAATGTGATTCTTTTGGACAAGTAGCACCTTAATAGGTGTAAAAAAAAAGATGATATTTTCATATAGAGCGCCCAAATACTGGGCGCTATACATTAACGTTAACTGTGCCGTTAATGTATAGCGCCGAGTATTTGAGCACTATATATAAAAAGCTGCCATGCACAGGTATAGCGCCCAAATACCCGGCGCTATACCCCTTTTTTTAAAAACGAGCCGTCTTCTTCAAGACGACCATTCTGCTTCTTCTTCCTCAATATTTTATATCCGGTTCTTCTTCTCGAAGCTAGTATGTTAAATTTATCCGGATTTAATATTAGTATTTTATAAAAAAATATAAATTTGTCAAATAAATTTGTCTGTTAATATCCTGATTTATATACACACATAACGTAATATTTGACCATGCTATGCTTTGCGTGTTAAAGGTTTCGACAGGTACGAAACAGCTTTATGTCAGTTGGACAGCCTTTTCAGTTCGACAAGACAACACACATAACGTACTCTTTGACCACGCTATATACACACATAATGTAATATTTGACCGCGCTATGCTTTGCGTGTTAAAGGTTTCGACAGGTACGAAACAGCTTTATGTCAGTTGGACAAGACAACACTTATATATAAAAAAAACAACCATAATTAAAATTAAATTAATTAGCCTTATGATATTTCAATATTTTTTCCAGTTCTTCCGAACATATAATTTTTTAAAATATCATTAAAAAAAATTAAAATGGAAAAGTTCAACTCATAATTAACAAACATAATTTTATTTTATAAAACTTGCAACATAAACATAGCAACGTCCTATTACAACATAAACTCAGTGATAGTTAGGCATAATAGAAGAAGGACCACCAAGAGCTTGAGTACTATTGCCTCCCGAACCAGCCGAAGGACATTTTCGACGGTCGTGTCCTGTTTGTGAGCATATACCACATCTGCGCGCATAAACGGTATCACTAACATCCATTTGGTTCCGTATACGCGTTCTCTTCTTTACCTGTATTCGGCGCAAATAGGACTTGTTACACACTATTTTAAATGGTTCAGGCGGCCAATAATGCTCAGCACCCACTGGCTGCAACTGCCCACGATATGTGTTTAGGTACTTCGAAACACTATATTGTTGATCAACATAGTTGGTTGCACCTAAACCAACTTGTTGAAAGCACTTGATGACATGTGAGCAAGGCATGTGGTAGATGGACCATTTTCCACAGAG